>NC_044395.1:99631118-99899535 GCF_006542625.1 Nomascus leucogenys
CCAGTATTCCCTTCATTTTATGAGTTTCTAATCTGATAGACAAGATAAACTCCACATGATAAGACTTGCAAACAAACATTCTGGATAGCAAAGAAAGGAAAGATTATCATGTTGATAAAATCAGATATTATAAATCAGGAATTTTGGTGAAAGGAGCTGAGTTTGCCTTTTATTTTTATACTTTATTTTGTATTTTTATTGGAACATGAACAGAAGGGGAAAAGGAAGTTTTGTTTTACAGGTATTATCACCATTATCAGTGTACCCTCCTTTTCTTCCCTTTACTTCTTTAGCATCTCCAACAATTATGTCACTTATTTAAGTTTTCCGTCCCTGTAAAACACACGCACGTGCACACACACACACACACACATGCACACACACATTTTTTAAAGTTTTAATGGAGGGACAACTGTCTCTTTCCTCTTTTACATCAAGCTTCCTGAAGACAAAGTGCTCAATATCTGTGAAAAGATAACAGCACTTAGACGACCAATGTAAATCAATTTGCATATTTTCTGTCTATCTAAATGGTGGAAATTTTTATCCATGCTAAAATACAGTGGTTTGGGAATAAAGACACAGAGGACTTACTGTAAGATAGTTAGAAATATAACTTTTGCTGAGAATGATGGTTTCCAGCTTCATCCATGTCCCTGCAAAGGACGTGAACTCATCCTTTTTTAAGGCTGCATAGCCATAAATTCCATATGTTCCATCGTATGTATGTGCCATAAATTCCATACATTCTATCGTATGTATGTGCCACATTTTCCTTATCCAGTCTATCACTGATGGGCATAGAAAACCAAACACGGCATGTTCTCACCCATAAGTGGCAGTTGAACAATGAGAACACATGGACACAGGGAAGGGAACATCACATACTGGGGCCTGTCATGGCGGTGAGGGGCTAGGGGAGGAATAGCATTAGGAGAAATACCTAATGTAGATGATGGGTTGATGGGTGCAGCAAACCACCATGGCACGTGTATACCTACGTTAGAAACCTGCATGTTTTGCACATGTACCCCGGAACTTAAAGTATAATAATAATAATAAAAGAAACATAACTTTTTACAAGCTTTTTAAATGTTTTTGTGAAGACCCAAGTAAGAGTTCAAATAGCCTTACTCATGTATTTCATATATTTATGTGAGAACAGTAAGAATAAATAAATATAATATTTAGTGCTGTAATGAGAACAAATGTCAAAGTCAGTGCTTAAGTTGTGTGTTTACTTTATCTAGGATGTTCAGGAAGGCTTCTGACACAGTTTGGCGGTGTCCGCACCCAAATCTCAACTTGAATTGTATCTCCCAGTATTCCCACATGTTGTGGGAGGGACCCAGGAGGCGGCAATTAAATCATGGGGGCTGGTCTTTCCCATACTATTCTCATGATAGTGAATAAGTCTCATGAGATCTGATCAGTTTATCAAGGGTTTCTGCTTTTGCTTCTTCTTCATTTTCCTCTTGCCACTGCCATGTAGGAAGTGCCTTTTGCCTCCTGCCATGACTGTGAGGCCTCCCAGGCCACGTGGAACTGTAAGTCCAATTAAACCTCCTTTTGTTCCAAGTTTTTGGTATGTCTTTATCAGCAGCATGAAAACGAACTAATACAGTAAATTGGTACCAGTAGAGTCAGGCATTGCTGAAAAGACACCTGAAAATGGGGAAGCAACTTTGGAACTGGGTAATAGGCAGAGGTTGGAACAGTTTGGAGGGCTCAGAAGAAGACAGAAAAATGTGGGAAAGTTTGGAACCTCCTAGAGACTGGTTGAGTGGCTTTGACAAAAATGTTGATAGTGATATGAACAATAAGGTCCGGGCTGGGGTGGTCTCAGATGCAGATGAGGAACATGTTGAGAATTGAAGCAAAGGTGACTCTTGTTATATTTTAGCAAAGAGACTGGTGGCATTTTGCCCCTGCCCTAGAGATTTGTGGAACTTTGAGAGAGATGATTTGGGGTATCTGGCAGAAAAAAATTTCTAAGCAGCAAAGCATTCAAAAGCTTAATTGTGTGCTGTCAAAAGCATTCCATTTTAAAAGGGAAATAGAGCACAAAAGTTTAGAAAATTTGCAGGCTGATGCTGCAGTAGAAAAGAAAAACCCATTTTTTGAGGAGAAATTCAAGCTGGCTGCAGAAATTTACATAAGTAGCAAGGCGTCTAATGTTAATTCCCAAGACCATGGGAAAAATGTCAGAGACCTTCATGGCAGCCCCTCCCATCACAGGTCCAGAGGCCCAGGAGAAAAGAGTGGTTTCGTGGGCCGGGCCCAGGGTCCCTGTGCTATGTGCAGCCTAGGGACTTGGTGCCCTTTGTCTCAGCCACTCCAGCCATGGCTGAAAGGGACCTATGTAGAGGTCAGCCTGTGGCTTCAGAGGGTGGAAGCTCCAAGCCTTGGCAGCTTCCATGTCATGTGGTGTTGAGCTTGTGGGTACACAGAAGTCAAGAATTAAGGTTTGGGAACCCCTGCCTAGATTTCAGAAGACGTATGGAAACGCCTGGATGCCCAGGCAAATGTTTGCTGCAGGGACAGGGCCCTCATGGAGAACCTCTGCAAGGGCAGTGGGGAAAGGAAATGTGGGGTCGGAGCCCCCACATAGAGTCCCTACTGGAGCACTGCCTAGTGGAGCTGTGAGAAGAGGGCCGCCATCCTCCAGACCCCAGAATGGTAGATCCACTGGCAGCTTGCACCGTGCACCTGGAAAAGTCACAGACATTCAATGCCAGCCTGTAAAGCAGCCGAGAGGGAGGCTGTACCCTACAAAGCCACAGGGGTGGAGCTGCCCAATACCATGGGACCTCACCTTTTGCATCAGCGTGACCTGGATGTGAGACCTGGAGTCAAACGAGATCATTTTGAAGCTTTAAAATTTGACTGCCCCACTGGATTTTGGACTCGCATGCACCTTGTAACCCCTTTGTTTTGGCCAATTTCTCCCATTTGGAACAGCTGTATATACCAAATATCCATACCCCCATTGTATCTAGAAAGTAACTAGCTTGTTTTTGATTTTACAGGCTCAAAGGCAGAAGAGACTTGCCTTGTCTCAGATGAAACTTCAGATTGTGGACTTTTGTGTAATGCTGAAATAAGTTCAGACTTTTGGGGACTGTTGGGAAGGCATGATTGGTTTTAAACGTGAGGACATGAAATTTAGAGGGGCCAGGAGTGGGTTGATGTGGTTTGGCTGTGTCTCCACCCAAATCTCAACTTGAACTGTATCTCTTAGAATTTCCACGAGTTGTGGGAGGGACTCAAGGAAAGGTAATTGAATCACGGGGGCCCATCTTTCCCATGCTATTCTAATGATAGTGAATAAGTCTCACGAGATCCGATGGATGTATTAGCGGTTTCCGCTTTTGCTTCTTCCTCATTTTTCTCTTGCCACTGCCATGTAAGAAGTGACTTTCACCTCCTGTTATGATTCTGAGGCCTCCCCATCCATGTAGAACTGTAAGTCCAATGAAACCTCATTTTGTTCTGAGTTTCAGGTATGTCCTTATCAGCAGCATGAAAACAAACTAATACAGCTTCTATGAGGAGGTAACATTTGACTTGAAACCTGAATAGAAATAAATAATTCAACTGCACATTATTTGATTATCTGAGCAGGCTCATGTTTCATCTTCAACCACTCAATTTATTTCCCAAGCTTCTAACTCTTTCATCCAGATGAAGTCACTCAACTTGGCAGAGAGAACAGATACTACTTCTCTTTGCAGTTATTCCATTATTATTCTTTACACACAGAGTTATTATTGCAACTCACTGTCTATTGGACAGATTTCATACTGTACCGGGAACAATAAAGTTATGACTTGGTGACAGACCTACTTTATTGCCAAGGTATGTTGTACCTCTCCATTAATTTCATTGTTTCTCTTCTTTCTGTCTGTCATTTTTCAGGAAGCAAACAAAACCGATGCTTTCAATTGCAAGCAGAAATAAGAAAAATAAAGAAATTAAAAACAACAACAACAACAACAAAAAACTGCTTCCCAAAGATCCTTCAAGTCCTGGCAGTCCAAATATCAAAAACTGTTTAAAGCCTTACCACCCAATATCAAGTGAAGGATGTGGAATATCAACAATGATTTATCTTGTTTTTAGAATCTTCCACAATCTGCTCCTTTGGTTATCTCCATTATAATCTTAATCCTAAGAACAGTAAAGTGTGTGTCAATAAACATATCTCTAAATTTAAAAAAAAATGGGAAAACTATTCATGAAGGAAAATAGTAGTTTTTGTGTGTTTCTTCATAAAAAGTTTGAATGACAAGAGATCAAATAATTACATTGCGGTAGATATTAAGTAGGTCTAACAACACAAATTTTGGGGTTTCTACTTTGTGCATTTTACCTTATAATGAGCAACCTGATATGTTCTTGAGGTGTATAAGCCAGAGGGAAAACAGAAAAGCTCATATAAAATAGAAAAGAAATAATTAGGAGAAAAACAGGAAGGGGAAGAGAAATTATACATGTAAAAAGTTAAAGAAAGGATGCATTTTGAAAATCTATTCTCTGAAGCATCTAAAAGTGCAATAAAATCATCAAAACTGAGACTAAAAAGAAATATGAGGCCGGGCGCGGTGGCTCAGGCCTGTAATCCCAGCGCTTTGGGAGGCCGAGGCAGGCAGATCGTGAGGTCAGGTGATCAAGACCATCCTGGCTAACACAGTGAAAACCTGTCTCTACTAACAATACAAAAAAAATTAGTCAGGAGTGATGGCACGCGCCCGTAGTCCCAGCTACTCCGGAGGCTGAGGCAGGAGAATCGCTTGAATCGGGGAGGCAGAGGTTGCAGCGAGCTGAGATCGCACCACTGCACTCCAGCCTAGGTGACAGAGTGAGACTCCATCTCAAAAGAAAAAAAAAAAAGAAAGAAATATGGGATGTTTGAAGTCTGCACAACCAAAATGAGAATTAAGATTCACTGAACATATGTGCATAATGTGAAGTGAATCTTGTATTGTCACTTTCTATGTGCCATGTAATATGCTAGGAACATTCAAATACATACTTAACTAGCACTTAGAACCCCGAGAAATATGAATTATAATTGTGTCTCAGAGAATTTACACGAATTTCTTAAGTACTCATAGGTGGTAAGGAGTAGAAGCAAGGTAGAAGAGCAGATCTTTTTATCTCTAGAGTTGATGCTTCTTCTGCTACATCCTGCTGTCTTTTAGTGATATACCCCTCATGCCAAGTACAACCCAAGCCAATTTGAACTGTCAGTCAATTCCTAAGCTTTAACTTGTGCCAGACGCAGTGGTCATCAGGTAAACTGATCAATTTGACCACACAGCTAGTATCTCTCTACACCCCTCATCTAAAATATTCACCTAAAAGTCATATACACTCCCATCAACCAGTACCTTTGGATAAGGAAACTTCAAAGGGGTGGTAGCAGGGTGAAGGTAAGAGAGTAACCTAAGCTAATGTAATACATATTCTGAGCAAATTATTCAAGAAGAAAAAAACATACTAATAAGTGATAATAAAAAACATGTTGGCTTAAATGATTACATGAAGTTTCACCATCTCTACTAAAAATACAAAAAATTAGCCGGGTGAGGTGGCGGGCGCCTGTAGTCCCAGCTACGCGGGAGGCTGAGGCAGGAGAATGGCGTGAACCCCGTGGGGCGGAGCCTGCAGTGAGCCGAGATTGCGCCACTGCACTCCAGCCTGGGTGAAAGAGCGAGACTCCGTCTCAAAAAAAAAAAAAAAAAAATTACATGAGTTTTAGTCCCTCTAAATCCTTAAATCTTTTCTACAACGAGAATAAGAGATTTGGAGAGAATTGCACTTCAACTTAAAACCAAACACCAAAAACAAAAACCTCAGCACACGACTCTTCATATTTGCAATAGGGAAAGCAAATGACATGGACATGTCATTTAAATAGGCAACCATCTAAAAATCTGATTAAACATAGACAAAAACATATCTAATAAGTAGTTAGATCAAGACCACATGTTTGTGTATGTGTGTGTGTGTGTGTGTATGTGTGTATGGAAGTTCAAATTTGCTACATATGCTGTGTGTGTACCTCATTTAATCATCGCTTACTCAAACAGGAATCACACTCTTCTATTTGAATAAAAGCCCTTTAAATTCAATTCTTATCTTCTTAACTCCAAATAAGTATATTTTCATTTACTCTTTTATTTGCATTAGATCTACAGGTTTTCACATGGAAAAAGAGGTAATTTAAGAAAGAAAATGTAGCAGTATCAAAAGATGTGTTGCAAATCAGAATGGGTCATAGTTGGTGATACATGCTAAAAATAATATATCGAACAACCAATACACCTGAAAAAAGTATGCAAAACACAAGATTTTGAGGCATGATAGGAGTGAAAATAAACTATTCACAACATAATACTATCGTCTGGTAATTATAGTTTAAATAATTGGAGCAAATTCTTGGCAAGAGCAATAAAATGGATTAAGTAAAATACCTAACAGCATTTATTTTGGGTTATATAATTCTGCCATAGTGTTATAAAGGCTTATTGGGTAATCAAATGTAGCAGTAAAGTGATTCATTGTTCAATTTCCCTGGGAATCACATTTTTTTATTTTGCTTTCTAATCAAAATAATGGTAAATTTTATTTAAATAATGCTCTATGTATACATGCATTATGCTCTAGATAGTAGAGATAATAACTTGTGCCAGACCCAGTTTTATATTCTCTATATGTTCTCACCTACCTGACCAAATTGTATTTCTTATCCATACATGAACTCAACTGCAAGGATAGCCTCAGATGTTGGTAGCTGGAAGCTATAACTGGCAAAATACTGAGGTGACTGGGAACCCTGCCATGGACTAAGGGACCTACTCCTAGGTCTGCATTGAACCTTCGTGTTAGTCACAGTGAAGTTTCTACCCCACAGGGCTACTAGCAAACTACAAAAAACTATAAGTAGTGGGCAAATGATGTGTTAAATAATATGTTATTGAAAACAATAAGAAATCTTTGAGATATGTTCCACTTTAGGTTTATAAAAATGTCTGAAAGGTGAATTATATTTCTTTTTCTAGAGCTGAATGGTTAAATCTGGCTATAAAAATAATTGAATAATTACCTTTGCAAACACTACCATTGCATGAAGAATAGCAATTCATGCTGGATACAAGTAGAGAATATTGGTTTTTATCGCTATCTCTTTCCTTAGAAAGAGAGTTCTAAGGAAGTTATAAGTGGATGGAGTTATAAAACATTTTGTGGGCTGTACAATGTACTTTCTTGTGAAATCCCTGTATATTTTGGTCCTAGATGAGAAATATATTATATTAAAACGCAGAAAGAAGGCAGATACTCCTCCTCATACTCTTTCCACTTTCTTCAGATCATGAAGAGGATAATGACAATGTCTTACCGACCTTTATGTGATACTTACAGCTATCTAATAAAGTAAGTATGATTTGTATTTCCATATAGAGAAGTATATGCTTGTGGGTGATAAAGAACATGTCCAAAGTCATGTGGTTTGAAAATTCCAAAGCCGGATTTTAAACCTATGCCTATTTGACCATAAACACCCCAACCATAAATAATATATTGCCTTTAATACTCTATAAACACTATTATCATAAATCATACAATACTGTCTTAAATACCTATGTGCCTCATAGAATTTGTCACCCCATCATATACTAACACTTAGCATTGTGTAAAATAGATGCTCAATAATTGTTTATTAAATTGAGTTTGGGTATGTTGGCTCACAGCTGTAATCCCACCTACTCAGGAGTCTGAGGCTGAGCCTAGGAGTCTTTCTTTACTCTCTGCCATTGTCAATGTGTTAGCATAGTTGCTGTTGTCTGTAAGCTTGTCAGAGCATAGCTAGAATATGGCTGAGAAAGCTCCAAGCATCATTATCCTTATTAACCATAACCATGTTCAATATACAAAGAAGGGAATGGGTCTTTTTTTCTGAGATTCTTTATATCCAGATAAAAATGACTTTTGATAATTTCCACTTACTGCTGAATACCAAAGATCCCCTCATATCAATTGACAAAACCTAGATTCCATACACATTCTAAACCATACATTAGATGCAGGGATTGGGATCACTATGCATGATTAAGAGCAAGCATTATGTTCTGTGACTAGGGGAAAGGGGATTATTTTCTCTAAGATTTTTTTTTTTTGACTGGAAGAAAAGTGGGGCAGAACTACTAAATAACTTTTGGTAGTCAATTATCAATGTCCATTTCATTTAAAGTCAATTTGTCCATTTCATTTCACAAAGAAGACATTGCTTTGGTAAGCTTACCGAAAGTGCAGTGGTGCCATCTCAGGTCACTGCAACCTCTGCCTCCTGGGTTCAAGCGATTCTCCAGCCTCAGCCTCCTGAGTAGCTGGGATTGCCAGTGTGTGCCACCACATCTGGCTAATTTTTGTATTTTTTAGTAGAGACGGGGTTTCGCCATGTTGGCCAGGCTGGTCTCAAACTCCTGACCTCAAATGTTCTGCCCGCCTCGGCCTCCCAAAGTGCTGGGATTACAGGTGTGAGCCGCCATGCCTGGCCGGTAGTCCCCACTTTAAATTCATTTTTAAAAATACATTATACATGTGTGAAAGTATTTTCTGCATCTACTAGATGATCATGTGGATTTTGTTTTTAATTTTATTTATGTGGTGAATTACATTTATTTATTTGCATATGGTTGGATCCCAGAATAAAGCCTACTGATCACGGTGAATTAACTTTTTGATGTGTTGCTGGATTCAGTTTGCCAGTATTTTGTTGACAATTTTTGCATCTATGTTCATTACAGATATTGGCTTGAAGTTTTCTTTTTTCATCGTGTCTCTGCTGGATTTTGGTATCAGAATGATGCTGGCTTCATAGAACAAGTTAAAGAATATTACACAGCCATAAAAAAACAATTAAAATCATGTTCTTTACTGGAACATTGATGCAGCTGGAGGCCATTATCGAAAGCAAACTAACACAGAAACATAAAACCAAATATCACCTGTTCTCGCTTATAAGTGGGAGCTAAATTTTGGGTACATCTGGATATAGAGATAGGAACAATAGACACTGTGGTTTACTAGAGAGGGGAGAAAAGGACAGGGGCAACGGCTGAAAAATTAACTATTGAGCACTATGCTCAATACGTGGGTGATGGGTTCAGTTCTAACTGGAACTTCAGCATTATGTAATATACCCTTGTAACAAACCTGCACGTGTATCCCCTGATTGTAAAATAAAAGTTGAAAAAAACCAGAAATAAATAAATGAATGAAAGACGCAGACTGAGGCTGTTTTTGTTACTCTACTACATTTAACAACATATCATGTTTTCTCAACATAACTTGTTATGTTAACATAGAACAAATTTAAGTTGTAGATCAGGCAACTGGGCCAAATGAAATTACAAAATACAATTTGTAAAGGCAAACAGATACCCACTGACTTCCAAAACTAAATGCTTTTTTGTTCACACTACCCTTAATCCAACAGAAACTTGACAAGGAAAGTATTATTATTCAATAATTGTACATGTGAAACCTTGGAGAGGTTAGCTAAGTAAAAATTACCCACCCAGCTGGCTGGTGTTCATGCAGTTATTCCGCTTCCCATACAACTACATCTAAAGCCCATCCTTTCGCTGCTCCACCGTTCTAGTCACTCACATTGCTAGCCACTATAGACAGCTATCCTGGAATTTATTTCATTTGCAAACTTTCGAATGCCACCTGCTCCTGAAATAGTTATGGCAGAAACTGGCTTAGCTATAATACAGTTAAAGTGTCCAAAGTACTCCCAGCTTATGTCAAAGATGGGGGTGGGGTAAAGTGGAGGGGCATGGAGCATTAGTCATTTCCATCAATACGACAATGAGGTGACCAAGCGTGGGCCACACAAAACAATTTTATTTCCACAGCTGGACTCCTTGGCAGCATCTTCCCAACACAGTTCCTTGTCACATTAGTTTCCCAGAGCATTCAAACATGTTCACTTTTGCCTTAGGCTGGTGTGCAACTTGCCGCTAGTTTGTCCTTCACTCACATTTTCTTTCTCTGAGGGAGACGAGGGATTATTCAAGAAAGTGGACTCAAGCTAACCTGGACAAAAGAGTTCTACTTGGATTCTTGGAAAATAAATGATTCCTCCATCTATTTTTTAATCAAAAAGATCATATCATGCTTACATCCAAATTTTGTAGTCCTTATTAAAAAGCTTTTGGAAATGTCTTTTACTTAAGCAACAGAATTGTTCATTCACTATCACAAATCTTTTCAACTGAAAATATATAGAAGACTATTAGGGACAATACATGCACATATAAACAAGATAAAATTCATCATTCCTCAAAAGAGAAAGCTTTTCAGAATCTTTTATCTGATTTGTCCAATTTTGAATTCCCCTTGGCTCAGAGGGGGAAAAGTGGGTTAGCAGACAAAACAAATCTTTGAAACTGACCCAAAGTGTCACTCCTCTCCACCCCACCTAGAGGTCGCTTTGGAAAATGTACACTTTCAGATGACTGAACGTGATTACAGGATTATCATGTTCTGTCTGCCATAAAGCCTGCTTTATTAATGAATAAATTACAGGTTCTTAAACATATAAAAGGCTCTGGGTGATATGGCTCTTATATCATGTCCTGCCTAGGTAGTCTCTACATGTTTTAGCTATTCCAAACAGCTAGCCATTCCCTGGGAAAGGAACAAAATTTGTATACCCCTAAGCCTTTACATGCATCCTTCCCTAATCAACTGCTTTCCATAGCTAACTCCATTTCACATAACAATTCTGCTCAAAGGTAATCAGTCAGAAAAATCTTCTTTCATGCCCTTCAGTGAGGAGAAATCATTCCACATTGACATTTCTATAGCACGCTGGTATGGTCTTAAATTCTGTTATTGTGCTTTCCCTACTTGTATGTTTATCTTCCCCACCAGACTCTATCTTGAAAACAAAAGCTATTTATTGTCTTTACGTGTTCTCATAGTCTAAGGCAGAATCTGGAAGACTGCATGCCTATAAATTTGTCTGAAATAATAGTAGATGAAACTAACTCTTGCATTTGCTTATGTGAGAGAAGCAGTTGAAACAGGAAACGCTTGTGCCCATCGATAATCGTGTTTCTCTTGGGCTTCCTGGTAATAAAGCCTCTCTATGGGTAACAGGACCATTAGACTAAGTTCAAGCAATAGAATCTCCAGCCTGACTCTAAAACCTCTAGCATGATTCTTCTGCTCTTTCTATGCTTATCAGTCAGAGGCAAATGATCCAGAATCAATATCAGACGTACAAGAAGAAAGAACCATGCTTTTCTGAATGAGTCAGTGTTAACAGTCCAGACTCCAAGTGACTTAGTGGAAGGAGCCTATGTTCCTCAAAGACTTGGCAGAATAGAGCCCCATGCTGATTAATTTATTTGGGCCACGATGTGATAAAAACAAACATTCATTATGTTATGATGTTGAGACTTGAAATTTGTTTCAGAAGTGAGACTTAAAATTTAATAAAAGATTTTTCAGATACTGTAACAACATAGGCAAGTTAATTTTATGTAACTTACACTACATAAAATTATGTTAATTTACACTACATACATTTATGTTAATTTTATGTAATTTTATACTACAATTTTGCCTACCTTACATTCCTTGATCACTTATTCTCACTCTACATTTTAATTTCAAAATTATGTGTTACACCAATGACCTCTCTGTGAAGCGTTTGGCAGATTGAATGGAATAAGGAAACCTCTCCAGCAGCATAGATACGATATTGTTTTATAAGTCTTTGTTCTAATTTATGCTTTAAAATGAGACAGGGAGGCAAAAGGATGCTTGTAGATCACTTATTAATAGCAGTGTTACATTTCTTGCTCCTTTGGGGTAGAGAAATTATATTAAAGGAAGAAAAACAAACATACTGTTTTAGCTTCTTACCTATAAAATATCTACCTGCTGTACTGCAAAAGAATCACAATGTTTTTCATAGCATTCTTGTTTCACTAGCTTTATGTTTACATGTTTTTATGTGGCTTTCTTCTGGGATGTGAGGGCCAGGAAACTGCAGACAAAGTTTATCTTCTACTCTCAGCAACCTAATTATGTGAGTTCTCTTCATACAACTGCTTTTTTTGCCTCAAAGGCACTCATGTTTTGTTTTTTCTAAATTTTTGTAAACTTATTTTAGTTTTTTATTTTACAAAAAAGATCTAGCTTGTAGATTGTTTAACACATAGTTTCCATCCTCAGTCTGGAAGAGTGGGAGGTATCACTCTCTGGGGACATTCTCCACTTCAATCTCACATCATCCACTCGACTTCTCTCTCCCACAATGGGTGAGATAATCACTTGGAGAGATGCTACTGATTGCATTGTGTTGTCTGAACAAACAGCATGGAGGTAGCAAACACTGAGAATTATTGTATCCGCCACTAACATTTCAACACCATGTGAGAAGGAGATAAAGATAGGCCACTCTGTCATCCCAGTACCTTCCAAAACCATCATGAATGCTTGCTTTCTCAAACCACACATAGCATTTTCCTATGTCAGGCTAGGATACAAGCTCCTTCAGAGTTAGACTTTAAGAAACTGCTTGTTTAAAGCAGTATGTACCCAAAATAGGCAGTAAAATAAGTTTTGAAAGAGCAGATTGCCAGGAAGAACTAGTTGCTAAGAGAAAGAACAAAAATAGACAGAGGCCATTTACCACCTGTATTATTAGTGGCCTAGTTCAAAACATTGATCTAGCTCTCCTCTGTATGGAAGAAAAAGTCATAGTTTTTTCTTACCCATTGCAAGGTTTATGGTTGGGATGTCTATAATAAAAGACAGATTAACAAGAGAAAAGCAAGAAAATTTGTTTAACATAAATTGTATGTGACTCAAGTGCCTTCAGAACAGAAGACCTAAATAAACAGAGAAAACTGCGTATTTTTGTGATTAAGTGTGATGAAGAGTGGACAATCATATAGAAGTATAATTGAACAAGAGAGGGTATAATGTAATAGTAATAAACTTGGGGAATTAGCAAGGCCTGTTTGTTCGCTAAATTCTTTTGTGTGTGTGTCCGTGTCTGTATCTCTTTCCTTTCTGAAATGAGGGTCTTATGACTTACTTAAGAGGAAAGTTAAATAATTATTTTATTATCTGCTTCAGGGGGGAATGACAGGACAAAGTCAAAGAGACTTTCCTGCTTCTGCTGTTTTTCAAATGTCAAGCTGATATATTTTAGGGTAGTGTGTCCTGAACCTTGTCACCTCTATTATTTCAAGTGTCTCCTAACTGGTTTTCCTACTCCTACTCTAGTTTTCTACATTCTATTTTAGAAGCAAATGGGTAGAAAAAATGTCATACCTTTCCTCACTCATTATAAAGGTCACTCATAGCTGACACTTGTAGAAAAAAAGACAGATTAACAGAACAAAAGCATAGCAAATTTATTTAGTCAAAGTTTTATGTGATATAGGAAGCTTCAGAAATGAAGATCCGAAAAAATGCAGGGAAAGCTCTATTTTTATGCATAGATTGGATGAAGAATGGGCAGCCATGTATCTACATATCTATGTGCTTGGACAAAGGGTTTGACCTAATGGTAATGAGCTTAGCGGAGGAAACCAAGCTAAGCCTGTTTGTTTAAACTCCTCTTGGCCTCTTTGTACAGCATTCCTTCCTCTGGGTATAGAGGAGGACCCCTATGGAATGAGGGTTTTATGACCTACCATCAGACAAGGTAGGGCAGAAAATTTCTTTATGTTCAGCTCGTCTACAGGAAAGGGTGGAGGGTGGAATAATATTTATAGGCTTTATGGCTTGCTTTGAGAGAGAGGGCTTATAATTTCTCTGATCTACCTTGGGGAAGACAAATTCTAGTTTCTATGACTCATGCAAGGGAGAAAGAGCAGTGGGAGACAGGAGGGCAGGAAAAGGTCAGAAGGACTTTGCTTCTGAGGCCTTCCAATCTCCTTTAGTTCAGAGGACTCAGCATGCCAATGCTATACTTTAGAGTATCATTATCTGAGCCCCAACAATTTCAACATAGCAGCCAGAGTGTTCTTGTTAAAATATAAGTTAAATCACATAATTTCTTTGTGCAAAACTCTGCAATTACCTTCTGTATTAGTTTCCTATTGCTGCTATAACACCAGAAACATAATGGCTCAAAGCTACACAAATTAGTTCTATAGTATATTAGTCCATTGTCACATTGCTATAAAGAGCTACCTGAGACTGGCTAATTTATAAAGAATGGAGTTTAATTGGCTTATAGTTCCCCAGGCTATACAGGAAGCATGGCTGGGGAGGCCTCAGGAAATTTACAATGATGGCAGAAGGTGAAGGGGAAGCAGGCGCATCCTGTACGGCTGGAGCAGAAGGAAGAGAGCAAAGGAGGAGGTGCTACACTTTTAAGGAACCAGATCTCATGAGAATTCGCTCACTGTTATGAGAACAGCAAGAAGGAAGTCCACCGCCATGATCCAATCACCTCCCACCCCTCCTCCAATATTGAGGATTAAAATTCAACATGAGAGGGTGGGAATACAAATCCAAACCATATAATATAGTCTCAGAATTATGGAGGCTGGAAATCTAAAACAAGTTTTGTGGAGCAAAAAATCAAGGCGACCACTGCGCTCCTTCTGGAAGCTAGTGGAGAATACATTTCCTTGCCTTTTCTCTGAGCTTCTCCTGTCTCCCTTGCCTCAATCCTGTTCTACCCCATGGCTAGCTACAGGAATTAGAATCTCTCTTCCTCAAAATGGCTTATAGAAATCAGAACCTCTTTTCTCCAAAGCAAGCCAACAAAAACTAAAAATACTACTCTAATTTTCCTTCTGCCTTTCTGTATAAAAACTGCTCATAAAGAAATTACCAGACATATCCTGTTTCACTGTAGGTCATAAGACCCCCAATTCAGACAAGGCCATGCCCCACACTCAGAAGGAAGGAATGATGCTCACAGAGGCCAAGGAAAATGTAGACAGACAGGCCTTGCTGGGTTTCCCCACTCAGTCTATTAACATTAGATCATGCCCTTTTGGGCCAATCCTATTTCTACATGGCTGTCCATACTTTGTTAAACCTAAGGACAAAAGTAGACAACTTCCTCCTGTGTCTTTGGATCTTCATGTAAGGCTCCCATATATATACATCGAATAAGTGTGTATGCCTTTTTTTCCTATTTAATCAATCTACCTTATCTCAGTGATTCCTCAGTGAACTTTTAGGGCACCAAGGGCCTTGGCGCCTATACTAGCTCATAAGGGCCACTTGCATTTTTTGGCTTGTGGCCCCTTCCTCCATCTTCAAATAAGATTACTCTAATACTTGCTTCCTTAGTCAAATCTTTTACTGACATTGACTGTCTTTTATTTTTATAATAACCCTTGTGATTATATTAGGTCCACTCAGAAAATCCAGGACAATCGCCTATTTCAAGATCCTTAACATAATAATATTTTCAAATTTCCTTTTCTTATATAAGGTGATCTATTCACAGGTTCCAGAGACTAGACCATGGACATCTTTTGAAAGCACTGTCCTATATAATATACTTTATCATCTCAGTCAAATTCAAAACACTAAAACTGTCTTTCAATATTTTTGAGCCTACAATAGTCCTGGCAAATACATGTCTTTACATATCGCTGTGGGCACTGTAAAAGGAAAAAGGATAACTATTCAAAAAACCATGCTAGACAAAATATAGAATTAGACTCCTATCTGATGCCATATAAAAGAATCAACTTAGATGGTATAAAAATCACTTTATAACTCAGGGTAAAGAAGAAAATAATGACAAACCTCAATCTAGGAGAAGATATTTGCAATACAAATAACTGACACAGAATTAGTATCTAGAATGAATAAAAATATCCCTATGGATTAATATAAAAATTGGGCAAAAACCATGAGCAGGTACCTCACAGAAAAGAAAATAAATAACCAATAGAAATATGAAAAGTTGCAAGATTACAGTAGTATCAACAGCATTCAAATTTAACGCACATATATTATCCTCTCAAAACAAAAATGAATTCTGATGATATCAGGCATTTTAGAGAATGTAGGACATTAGGAACACCTTGTTATGCTAGTGGGAGCACAATCTTATATATTCACTTTGAAAAAGAAACTAGCAGTGTTTTGTAAAGTTGACCATGGTATGCCAAACAAAAAGAAAATATACTCTAAGATATATAATTAAAAAACTCTTGCATGTATACCCAAATATAAATATGCAAGATTATTCATAGGAGCATTGTTTGTAATAGCAAAAGCAAATAAACCCACAAAACTACAAGTAACCCAGATGCCAATCAACAGGATAATACAAACATTAAATATTCAAATATTTACACAATGTAGCATTATACAGCAATAAAATAAACCAGTTATATTCAACAATGTGGATGAATCTGATGAACATCGTATCACTGAAAAAAAGTCATAGAAGACTGAATATTATAGTAATTTTATAATGCTCAGACAAAACTAATGAAATAAATAATATTTATTATGAAAATATGTGTGTATGTTTGTGTGTGTGTTACATATTTTAGAAAACAATGGAATTATAAAATTTAGAAGAGTAGTTACCTTTGAGGGCTAGGCAGGCAATGAGGTGAGATTAGGGAGGAGCACAGTGGTGGATTCAATATTACCAGGATATTTCAGTTCTTAGGTTTGAAGGTTGGTACCCAGATATGTGTGTGTGTGTGTATACACACAGATATAGACAAACGTGTATACACACATATTTATATACACATACATACATACACAAATGCATATATATGTATCTTTACATACATATATACACAAATGCATATATATGTATCTATACATATATACACAAATGCATATATGTGTATCTATACATATATATATACAAATGCATATATATGTATCTATAAATACACATATACACATACATATAGATGCATATAATGTATGTAATATATTGTACTTAATAAATTATTTAAATATATACAAGAGCATTCCTGTAGTCATGAGAATTGTTTGGGTATGATAATATTAGAAATAACAAAGTATATCTGAGTGAATATGTTACTGGTGGAAGGTATTCGAGTTACCTGTGGTGAATCAGTACAGGCCTGCAGCCGCCTCTATTCTTACCTCCTCAGAAGAAAGAATTTGACTGAGGGGCATAAGGTAGAAAAAGAAACCAAAGCAAGTTTCAGAGTAGGAGTGGAAGCTTATTTAGAAAGGTTTTAGAACAGGAAAGAAAGGAAAGCACACTTGAAAGAAGATGTATGTGAAGGTCAAGTGCAGTGTTTAACCTTGATCCTAGGGCTTTATAGGCTGGCCCCTTTCCCATGATACTTCCCCTGGGGTGGGCTGCCCACATACACATTGCCCTCCTTGGCCTTGAGAGGTGAGCACGTACATTGTGTTTATGACAGTGCACACATGCTCATCGAAAGCTTTCTTCTCTTTTCCAGTGGTGTGCCCCCAGAAGGTCATACTCTACCATTTTGTCTCTTAATGTGCACGCCCAGGAAGTTCCCTCTCTCTGGCATCGGTATTCAATTAACACTTCAGTGCAACAGGTGTGGACCATGAGGGAATGGTCAAACCATCACCCAACATTCCTAGTGAATGGGGGAGAGCCCTCTCCTGCCCTGCTTATGCCTGTCTAACTACCTGTAACAAATACAGTGGTGAAGGTTAGAGTAGTGGTAGTGAAATTAAGATGATTAATAGATTTGAGAAATATTTTGCAGATAATATTGTTTAGGTGGAGATTGAATGCATAGTTTGATGGTGGGAATATATTTAATTTGGCCTCCAGGTTTTTCCTGGAGCAGCTGGTTTTATTAATGAATTAATTTAACTGAGATTTAGTATCATCTGAAATATTGCCTCCACAGAGATATATTTTTTTATCCCTATCTAAGAGGACTCTGCCCACCTCTAGGCTCACTTGTAATTTACCTCATCCTGTTTTACTTTCTATACAACACTTATCACTGTTTGAAATCATCTTATTTACTTAGTTGTAAACATGTTTATTGACTTTCACTTCCCGGCTGAATGTAACTTTCCTGACCAGAAGGCCCCTGTTTGTCTTGTTAAATACTATATTACAAGCACCTGACAAAGAGAATGGCCTACAGGAAGAACTAAATAAATATTTAAATGAAAGCAAGAAAGAAAACAAGATGACTAGTGAGGAAGAAAGAAAAAAAGGGAGGCAGCCAGTGAGGATGGAAGGATGAACCAAAGAAAGGAAGAAATGAAGAAAGGAAGAAATGAAGGAAGGAAGACAGGCAGGAGAAAGTGAGACTATTACTTACAGTCTAAAAATTAGAGAAAGTTTCAGTGCAAAGACACAAGAGAACTATAATGGGCACAGAAGGGATTGCACTACTCTGTTGGGGCTCAAAAACCAATACCCCCAAAATATGACATTTTGGAATGCTGATCTAAAGAAGTCTCAAGGTCTCTCTGACTTCCCCTGCCTCTACCACACCCATCATCTCTCCCAAAGAGACCGAAGTTCTTTTATCTGCCTAAGATCTAGACCCACATAGGAAAACAATTGTTCTTCCTTCCCCTTTCTGATATCAATTGCAGAGAAAGACCAAGATGTGACCATACCTGAGTAGACCTTGCACAAATATAATGTCCGTCTGGAAGGACCATTTAAATTCCAAAGAAAACCATTTACAAGTTAATCTCTGTTCCCTAGCCAATCATTCTACCTAGCAATCATTTATTTCTCCTCAACAGAATTCTCCTTCTCCTCTCTCCCGTAATCTGTTTTGCCAGAATCCAAGCAAAATGGTGT
Source organism: Nomascus leucogenys (assembly GCF_006542625.1). Lineage (NCBI taxonomy): Eukaryota > Metazoa > Chordata > Mammalia > Primates > Hylobatidae > Nomascus > Nomascus leucogenys. The sequence goes on from NC_044395.1 coordinate 99,649,945, forward strand.
CTAAGTCTGTGTAACTCATTGGGAATTTGGGTCTTCATTCTGCAGGCTGAAAAAGTCTGTATACACGTTACATTATACATGTATACACATTACGTTATACATGTATACACATTAAATAAATTTGTATGGTTTTTGTTCTATTGGTCAATCTGCCTCATGCCAGTGAATTTTCAGTGAACATTTAGGGGGCCAATGGCCATGACCCCCACAATTCCTTAAAAGATTTAAAGTATATTCCATGGTGTGTGTGTTTGTGCATGCAGGCACATGTGGATGTAGATGTGTGAATAAATAGTAAAAAACTAATGACATTTTCATAACTTACTTGTATTTGAATCACCCTAACCCATTTGTTAAGTGATATTTATAGGTAAAATATGAATCTACACTGGAATCATGATACAAGTTGGCCACAATGATCAAAACAAACTCTGGCACTGAAGCAAAAGGAGGATTAGTTCATCAAATGAGATTCATGCAAATCAGGGATCTTACCCAGGCTTTACTAATAATTACCAGGATACAAGTAATCATGAGGTATAAGCAAAGCAGGTTTCCTAGATATGATATTAATTGGGAAATTAAGACACAATATTTTGTAGCCACAAAGGTAAACCTACAAGGCCTTTGTTGCATTACATAACTGTGGTAGAGATAATAATGTTTGTTCTACCGCATATCAATTAAAACTACAATAAAACTCTCCATTTCTTCCCAACAGAAATGGCTTTTTGCAGGTATCACATATTCTGAGAGACTGGGTAGTAATTAGGGAATCTTTTGCGTATGAAACTGTCATGAGTGGTACAAGATTAGAGATAACTGGGTCCACACATGTTTGTGTCCTTCTACAATGTCAGGCTTTTACTGATGCTATTTCAATCACAAAAGCCACAAGGTACAAGGAGTTCTTAAGGAGGCAATTCTCCTTAGTACTTCCAATTCACTCAGTAGTCAGAGCTGCAGGCACACAGGCTCAAGCCACTCCACAAGTCTGTTAGCAGTGGTGAATATTTACAGGTCCGCAGCAACTTGATTCTTGCCTCTTCAGAGGAAGGAATTCATCCAAGGAGCAAAAGGCAGAGAGATCAAGGCAAGTTTTAGAGCAGTAGTGAAAGTTTACTCAAAATTTTAGAGCAGAAATGAAAGGAAATAAAATGCATTTGGAAGGGGGACAAGTGGCTAATGTCAGGCCTCTGAGCCCAAGCTAAGCCATCATATGCCTTGTGACCTGCACATATACATCCAGATGGCCTGAAGCAACTGAAGATCCACAAAAGAAGTGAAAATAGCCTCAACTGATGACAGTCCACCATTGTAATTTGTTTCTGCCCCACCCTAACTGATCAATGCACTTTGTAATCTCCCCCACCCTTAAGAAGGTTCTTCATAATTCTCCCCACCCTTGAGAATGTACTTTGTGAGATCCACCCCCTGCCCACAAAACATTGCTCCTAACTCCACCGCCTATCCCAAAACCTGTAAGAACTAATGATAATCCACCACCCTTTGCTGACTTTCTTTTCGGACTCTGCCTGCCTGCACCCAGGTGAAATAAACAGCCTTGATGCTCACACAAAGCCTGTTTGGTGGTCTCTTCACACGGACATGTGAGACATTTGGTGCCAAAGACTGGGGTCAGCAGGACTCTTTTGGGAGACCAGTCCCTGTCCTCACCCTCACTCCATGAAGAGATCCACCTACGACCTCGGGTCCTCAGACCAACCAGCCCAAGGAACATCTCACCGATTTTAAATCAGATAAGCAGCCTCTTTTTACTCTCTTATCCAACCTCTCTCACTATCCCTCAACTTCTCTCTCCTTTCAATCTTGACACCACCCTTCAATCTCTCCTTTCTCTTAATTTCAATTCCTTTCATTTTCTGGTAGAGACAAAGGAGACACATTTTATCTGTGGACCAAAAACTTCAGCACTGGTCACGGACTAAATAAAGGCAGCCTTCCCTTGGTGTTTAACCATTGCGGGGACACCTGCCTGATTATTTACTCACGTTTCAGAGGTGTCTGACCACGTGGGGATGCCTGCCTTGGTTTTTCACCCTTAGCAGCAAGCACTGCTTTTCTGGGGGGCAAGCACCCTCCCCCAACCCCTTCTCTCCTTGTCTCTACCCCTTTTCCACTTTCCTGGGGAGAAACCACCCCCCATGCCTTCTCCACTTTCCTGGGGGACTAGTACCCCCAACCCCTTTTTTCCATGTCCCCACCCCTTCTCCACTTTCCTGGGGGGCAAGCACCCCCCACCCCTTCTCTGCATTCCCCACCCCTTCTCCACTTTCCTGGGGGGCAAGCACCCCCTACTCCTTCTCTCCATTCCCCCTCCCTTCTCCACTTTCCTGGGGGACAAGCACCCCCCACCCCTTCTCTCTGTGTCTCTACCCTTCTCTTTAAACTTGCCTCCTTCACTGTGGGCAACCTCCCACCCTCCATTCCTCCTTCTTCTCCCTTAGCCTGTGTTCTCAAGAACTTAAAACCTCTTCAACTCTCAACTGACCTAAAACCTAAACACTTTATTTTCTTCTGCAATGCTGCTTGACCCCAGTACAAACAGGACAGTGGTTCCAAGTAGTCAGAAAATGGCACTTTTGATTTTTCCATCCTACAAGATCTAAATAATTCTTGTTGTAAAATGGGCAAATATTCTGAAGTGCCTGACGTCCAGGCATTCTTTTACACATCGGTCCCTGCCTAGTCTCTCTTCCCAATGTGACTCATCCCAAATCCTCCTTCTTTCCCTCCTGCCTGTCCCCTCAGTCCCAACCCCAAGTGTTGCTAAGTCTTGTGAATCTTCCTTTTCTACTGACCCATCTGACCTCTTCCCTCCTCCCTAGATTGCTCCTCCTCAGGTCACTCCCCGCCAGGCTGAATCAGGCTCCAACTCTTCTTCAGCCTCTGCTCCACCTACCCTATAACCCTTCTGTTACCTCCTTTCCCCACACCCGGTATGGTTTACAGTTTCATTCTGCGACTAGTTCTCCCCCACCTGCCCAACAATTTCCTCTCAGGAGGCCGAGGTGGGTGGATCACAAGGTCAGGAGATCGAGACTACCCTGGCTAACACGGTGAAACTCCGTCTCTACTAAAAATACAAAAAATTAGCCGGGCATATTGGTGGGCGCCTGTAGTCCCAGCTACTCGGGAGGCTGAGGCAGGAGAATGGCATGAACCTGGGAAGCAGAGCTTGCAGTGAGCCGAGATTGTGCCACTGCACTCCAGCCTGGGGGACAGAGCAAGACTCCATCTCAAAAAAAAAAAAAAAAAAAAAAAGAGGTGGCTGGAGCTGAAAGCATAGTCAGGGTACATGTGCCTTTTTCTCTATCAAACCTTTCCCAAATCAGCCAGCGTTTACACTCTTTCTCATCAGACCCCACTAAATTTATACAGGAATTCCGATATCTAACTCTGTCCTATAATTTAACCTGGAGTGACTTAAATGTCATCCTAACTTCTACCCTCTCCCCAGATGAATGGAAAAGAGTTTCTTCTTTAGCCAATCTCATGCTGACGACCACTGGCTGCATGAGCCAGACCTCCAGGAAGGCATTAGAGCAGTTCCCCGAGGGGATCCCCAATGGAACTATCAGGCAGATTCCACAGGTATAGCTAGGCGAGATTACATGATTTCCTGCCTAGTTGAAGGGCTAAAAAGGCAGCTTACAAAGCTGTTAATTATGACAAGCTTAAAGAAACTACCCAGGGTAAAGACGAAAACCCAGCCCAGTTCAGGGCCCGCTTAGCAGCAACCCTTAGATGCTTTACCACCCTAGACCCAGAGGGGCCAGAAGGCTGCCTTATTCTTAATATGCATTATATCACCCAATCCGCTCCTGACATTAGGAAAAAACTTCAACAATTAGAATCCGGCCCTCAAACCCCACAACAGGAATTAATCAACCTCGCCTTCAAGGTGTACAATAATAGAGAGGAGGCAGCCAGATGGCAACGCATTTCTGAGTTACAATTACTTGCCTCTGCTGTGAGACAAAACCCAGCTGCACCTCCAGCACACAAGAACTTCAAAATGCCTAAGCCACACACGCCTAAGCTGCAGCAGTCATGCATTCCTACAAGACTTCCTCCATCAGGATATTGTTTCAAGTGCCAGAAATCTGGCCCCTGGGCCAGGGAATGCCCACAGCCCAAAATTCCTCCCAAGCCATGTCCCATCTGTGCAGGGACCCACTGGAAATCAGACTGCCCAGCTCACCCGGCAGCCCCTCCTAAATCTCCTAAAGCTCTAGCCCAAGGCTCTCTGACTGAATCCTTCCCAGATCTGCTCAGCTTAGCAGCTGAAGACAGACGCTGCCTGATCATCTCGGAAGCCCCCTGGACCACCACGGACACCGAGCTTTGAGTAACTCTCACAGTGGAGGGTAGGTCTATCCCCTGTTTAATTGATACGGGGGCTACCCACTCCACATTACCTTCTTTTCAAGGGACTGTTTCCCTTGCCCCCATAACTTTTGTGGGTATTCATGGCCAAGCTTCAAAATCCTTAAAACTGCCCCACTCTGGTGCCAACTTGGACAACATTCTTTTATGCACTCTTTTTTAGTTATCCCTACCTGCCCAGTTCCCTTATTAGGCTGAGACATTTTAACCAAATTATCTGCTTCCCTGGCTATTCCTAGACTACAGCCACATCTCACTGCTGCCCTTCTTCCAACCAAAAGCCTCCTTTGCGTCTTCCTCTCGTAGCCCCCCTAGCTTAACCCACAAGTATGCCCATTACCATCCCATTAAAACCTAATCACCCTTACCCCACTCAACGCCAGTATCCCATCCCACAGCATGCTTTAAAAGGATTAAAGCCTGTTATCACTCACCTGTTACAACATGGGCTTCTAAAACCTACAAACTCTCCTTACTATTCCCCTATTTTACCTGTCCAAAAACTGGACAAGTCTTACAGGTTAGTTCAGGATCTACGCTTTATCAACCAAATTGTTTTTCCTATCCGCCCTGTAGTGCCCAACCTGTACACTCTTTTGCCCTCAATACCTTCCTCCACAACTCACTATTCCGTTTTTGATCTTAAAGATGCTTTTTTCACTATTCCCCCGCACCCCTCATCCCAGCCTCTCTTTGCTTTTACCTGGACTGACCCTGACACCCATCAGTCCCAGCAGCTTACCTGGGCTGTGCTGCCACAAGGCTTCAGGGACAGCCCTCATTACTTCAGCCAAGCTCTTTCTCATGATTTACTTTCTTTCCACCCCTCCGCTTCTCACCTTATTCAATATATTGATGACCTACTTTGTAGCCCCCCCTTTGAATCTTCTCAACAAGACACACTCCTGCTCCTTCAACATTAATTCTCCAAAGGATATAGGGTATCCCCCTCCAACGCTCAGATTTCTTCTCCATCCATTACCTACCTCGGCATAATTCTTCATAAAAACACATGTGCTCTCCCTGCTGATCATGTCTAACTGATCTCTCAAACCTCAACACCTTCTACAATACAACAACTTCTTTCCTTCCTAGACATGGTTGGATACTTTTGCCTTTGGATACCTGGTTTTGCCATCCTAAAAAAACCATTACATAAACTCACAAAAAGAAACCTAGCTGACCCCATAGATCTTAAATCCTTTCCCCACTCCTCTTTCCGTTCCTTGAAGACAGCTTTAGAGACTGCCCCCACCCTAGCTCTCCCTGACTCATCCCAACCCTTTTCATTACACGCAGCTGAAGTGCAGGGCTGTGCAGTGGAATTCTTACACAAGGACCAGGATCGTGTCCTGTAGCCTTTTGGTCCAAACAACTTGACCTTACTGTTTTAGGCTGGCCATCATGTCTCTGTGCAGTGGCTGCCACCGCCCTAATACTTTTAGAAGCCCTCAAAATCACAAACTATGCTCAACTCACTCTCTACAGCTCTCATAACTTCCAAAATCTATTCTCTTCCCCACACCTGACACATATACTTTCTGCTCCCTGGCTCCTTCAGTTATACTCACTCTTTGTTGGGTCTCCCACAATTACCATTGTTCCTGGCCCGGACTTCAATCTGGCCTCCCACATTATTCTGGATACCACACCTGACTCCAATGACTGTATGTCTCTGATCCACCTGATATTCACCCCATTCCCCCATATTTCCTTCTTCCCTGTTCCTCACCCTGATCACATTTGGTTTATTGATGGCAGTTCCACCAGGCCTAACTGCCACTCACTAGCAAAGGCAGGTTATGCTACAGTATCTTCCACATCTATCATTGAGGCTACCACTCTGCCCCGCCTCCACCACCTCTCAGCAAGCCGAACTCATTGCCTTAACTCGAGCTCTCACCCTTGCAAAGGGACTATGCATCAATATTTATACTGACTCTAAATATGCCTTCCATATTCTGCACCACCATGCTGTTACATGGGCTGAAAGAGGTTTCCTTACTACGCAAGGGTCCTCCATTATTAATGCCTCTTTAATAAAAACTCTTCTCAAGGCTGCTTTACTTCCAAAGGAAGCTGGAGTCATACACTGCAAGGGCCACCAAAAGGCATCAGATCCCATCGCTCAGAACAATGCTTATGCTGATAAGGTAGCTGAAAAAGCAGCTGGTGTTGCAACTTCTATCCCTCACGGCAGTTTTTCTCCTTCTCATCTGGTCACTCCCACCTACTTCCCAAATGAAACTTCCACCTATCATTCTCTTCCCACACAAGGTAATGGTTCTTGGACCAAGGAAAATATCTCCTTCAAGCCTCACAGGCCCATTCTGTTGTCATTTCATAACCCCTTCCATGTAGGTTACAAGCCGCTAGCCCACCTCTTAGAACCTCTCATTTCCTTTCCATCGTGGAAATCTATCCTCAAGGAAATCACTTCTCAGTTGTTCCATCTGCTATTCTACTACTCCTCAGGGATTGTTCAGGCCCCCTCCCTTTCCTACACATCAAGCTCAGGGATTTACCCCTGCCCAGGACTGGCAAATTGACTTTACTCACATGCTTTGAGTCAGGAAACTAAAATATCTGTTGGTCTGGGTAGACACTTTCACTGGATGGGTAGATGCCTTTTCCACAGGGTCTGAGAAGGCCACCACAGTCATTTCTTCCTTTCTGTCAGACATAATTCCTCGGTTTGGCCTTCCCACCTCTATACAGTCCGATAATGGACCGGCCTTTACTGGTCAAATCACCCAAGCAGTTTCTCAGGCTCTTGGTATTCAGTGGCACCTGGTTTTACCTCAAACTGCCACCTTTAAGTCTTTAAGTGGATAGAAGATCTTCAGTGACAAAGTACGCTCCAATACTTTCACCCTGATGAAGTCCTATTCTTTACTTTTATACTCACTCTTATTCTGGTTCCCTTTCTTTCTTTTTTTTTTTTTTTGAGACGGAGTCTCGCTCTGTTGCCCAGGCTGGAATGCAGTGGCGCAATCTTGGCTCACTGCAAGCTCCGCCTCCCAGGTTCACGCCATTCTCCTGCCTCAGCCTCTCCGAGTAGCTGGGACTACAGGCGCCCGCCACCACGCCTGGCTAATTTTTTTGTATTTTTTAGTAGAGACGGGGTTTCACCATGGTCTCGATCTCCTGACCTCATGATCCGCCCGCCTCAGCCTCCCAAAGTGCTGGGATTACAAGCGTGAGCCACCGCGCCTGGCCTCTGGTTCCCTTTCTTATGCTACCCTCTACATCTTCTCAGCTATCTGCACCACACTATCAATCTTAGTCACGCTCTCCTAGCCATTTCTAATCCTTCTTTAACAAATGATTGCTGGCTTTGCATTTCTCTTTCCTCTAAAATTGCTGAGGCCTCGACTTACTCACTGCTAAAAAAATGAAGACTGTATATTTTTAAATGAAGAGTGTTGTTTTTACCTAAAATCAATCTGGCCTGGTATATGACAACATAAAAAAACTCAAGGATAGAGCCCAAAAACTCACCAACCAAGCAAACAATAGCGTTGAACCCCCTTGGACACTCTCTAACTGGATGTCCTGGGTACTCCCAATTCTTAGTCCTTTAATACCTGTTTTCTCCTTCTCTTATTCGGACCTTGTGTCTTTCATTTAGTTTCTCAGAACTGCATCATACAAAACTGCATCCAGGCCATCACCAATAATTCTATATGACAAATACTCCTTCTAACAACCCCACAATATCACCCCTTACAACAAAATCTTCCTTCAGCTTAATGTCTCCCACTCTAGGTTCCCATGCTGCCCCTAATCCCACTTGAAGCAGCCTGAGAAACATCACCCATTATCTCTCCATACCACCCCCCAAAATTTTCACTGCCCCAACACTTTACCACTATTTCATTTTATTTTTCTTATTAATATGAGAAGACAGGAATGTCAGGCCTCGGAGCCCAAACTAAGCCATCATATCCCTTGTGACCTGCATGTATACATCCAGATGGCCTTAAGCAACTGAAGATCCACAAAAGATGTGAAAATAGCCTTAACTGATGACATTCCACCACTGTAATTTATTTCTGCCCAACCCTAACTGATCAATGTACTTTATAATGTCCCCCACCCTTAAGAAGGTTCTTTGTAATTCTCCCCAACCTTGAGAATGTACTTTGTGAGATCCACCCCCTGCCCACAAAACATTGCTCCTAAGTCCACCGCCTATCCCAAAACCTATAATAACTAATGATAATCCACCACTCTTTGCTGACTCTCTTTTCAGACTCAGCCCGCCTGCACCCAGGTGAAATAAACAGCCTTGCCGCTCACACAAAGCCTGTTTGGTGGTCTCTTCACACGGACACGTGAGACACATAACTAGAGAGATTCAAGTGCCTGGTTTGACCTATGACTTGGGGTTTTATAGGTTGGCATGCTTCTGGGGCCTTGAATCTCTCCTCCCTTGATTTTTTCTTGAGGCAGGCTATCCGCATGCACAGAAGCCTGCCAGCACCTGGGAGGGGCCGCGTGCACAATGTGTTTACTGAAGTTGTGTGCATGTATATTTCAGTCATTTTTCTCTTATGAGTCAAGCATTCCCGGAGGAAGGTCATATACCAGTTAAACTCCACCATGTTTCCTGTTCGTGTGCATGCTTGAGTCCACTTGACCAACTCCTGAGATCTTATTGGAAAGCTGCTTAACACCAGCTTCAGATGTTGTCTGTCTATTGGGAAAGACAATGCTGGTGAGGAGGTGAAGAAAAGGAAACCCTCATACGCTGTTGGTAGGAATAGAAATTAGTACAACCACTGTGGAGAACAGTTTGGAGGTCTCTCAAAAAGCTAAAAACGCAGCTACCATATGATATAACAATCCCACTGCTGGGTATATATCCAAAAGATAGGAAATCAGTATATCAAAGAGATACCTGCACACCTATGTTTGTTTCAGCACTGTTTACAATCTCTAAGATTTGGAAGCAACCTAAGTGTCCATCAGCAGATGAATGAATAAAGAAAATCTGGTCCATATAAACAATGCAGAACTATTCAGCTATAAAAAAAGAACGAGATCCAGTCATTTGTAACAACACCAATGAAACTGGAAATCCTTATGTTAAATGAAATAACCCAGACATAGGAAGACAAACATTGCATGTTCCCACTTATTTGTGGGATCTAAAAATCAAAAGAGTTGAATTCATGAACATAGAGAGTAGAAGGATGGTTATCAGAGGCTGGAAGGGTAGTAGGGGGCTGAAGGGAAGGTGGGGATGATTAATGGGTACAAAAAAATAGTTAGAAAGAGTGAATAATACATACTATTTGATCCACACAACATGATGACTATAGTCATTAATAACTTAATTGTTGGCTGGGCACAGTGGCTCACACCTGTAATCCCAGCATTTTGTGAGGTCAAGGCAGGAGGATCACATGAGGTCAGGAGTTCAAGACCAGCCTGGCCAACAGGGTGAAAGCCCGTCTCTACTAAAAATACAAAATTAGCCGGGCATGGTGGCTCATCCTGTAATCCTAGCTACTCAGGAGGCTGAGGCAAGAGAATTGCTTGAATTCAGAAGGCAGAGGTTACAGTGAGCCGAGATTGCACCATTGCACTCCAGCCTGGGCAACAAGAGCAAAATTCCATCTCAAAATAATAATAATAATAATAATAATAACAACGTAATTGTTCATTTAAAAATAACTAATCTAGTAGAATTAGATTGTTTCTAATGCAAAGCATAAATGTTTGAGGTAAGGGATACTCCATTCTTCATAATGTGATTATTTCACATTGCATGCCTGTATCAAAACATCTCATGTACCCCACAAATATATACACCTGCTATGTGCCCACAAAAAAATTAAAAAAAAAAAAAACAAGCAAAAAGCAAAAACAATACTTGATGAAGAGGGTTCAACGGGATTCCTACACTAAGAATATTGTCAGGGCTCAGATCATAAAGCACCAAAATATGGCACGTTGGCAATTGAAAAAGCTACAGCAGCAGGAAGGCCACTCTGACCTTCCTTGACTCTTCTGTGTGAAGCATGGTCATAGAGAATCCTTCTCTGATATACCTCACCTGAATGTAGGGAATCAGACCCTCATTCCAGAGGGGTTTTGCCCCTTACTTGCAAGGAAGGAATTCTACATAGGGAGGATAAGAAAAATCTCAATAAACAGGTTTTGCCGAGTTACCCTCAGTTTATTACCATTAGGTCATACCCCCTTTGTTGTCCAATTAATTTCTACAATTTCTACATGACTGTTCACTATTCATCTAACATAAGCCTAAAAATAGACAGTTTTACCTGTGATGTTGGGTCTTCAATTCTGAAGTTTTTCATGTCACATAAAACTGTTAAATACACTTATTAGGCTTTTCCCTTATTAATCTGTCTTTTGTTATATGGGTGTCAGTCATAACTCTCATGATGGATGAGAAAAACATGTTAATTTTCTCCCTAAAGTGTCATTTTGCCAAAGCTCAAACAGCCTTCTTCATTCTAAGTTGCTTGCTTATTAGCAGGTTCTGTAAGAAATTTTAGCTAATTTTTTTTTACAGTGATGAGGTGTGCTTTTTGGTTGTTCCAGACTGTGAGTTTCAATAAACTGACTAGTTCTAAAATTTTGCACAGACTTATCAACTACTCTCTATTAGCCACGTTGGTAATTATAGTCTTACCTCCCTCTGAGAAAGCAACAATCATGTTCTCATTTATGTAGTGCACCAACTGGCACCTAATGTGTAGGAAGTCCAAGTCCCACCTCACTAGATAAGGCAATTTCCTTAAGAAAATAGCACTGTGGCAAATGGCAAAGGCATACTGTGTTTCACTCCACAAAAACTGTAAATTGTGCCTAGCCGGACTCTAAGATGTGAACTGGAAAGCAGACATTAGTTACCCTACAAACCTCCCTTGGTCTACTGTACTGTTATTCTTTTACATTTCAGATACAGCTAAGACATTTGGAGGAATCACTTTGTTTCATCCTTGATCATTTTTATTGATTCCAGAAAGATTTTGTTTTGTGTGTTGGCTACAGAAGACTTTTTTTCTTTTAACCTTTAAGTTCAAGGGTTCATGTGCAGGTTTGTTATATAGGTAAATTCGTGTCATGGGGATTTGTTGTACAGATTATATCATTACCCAGGTATTAAGCCTAATACTCATTAGTTGTTTTTCCTGATCCTCTTCCTCCTCCCACCCTCCACCCTCCAGGAGGTGCCCATGTCTGTTGTTCCCCTCTATGTGTCCATGGTTCTCATCATTTAGCTCCCACTTATAAGTGAGAACATGTGGCATTTGGTTTTCTGTTCCTGTGTTAGTTTGCTAGGGATAATGGCCCTCCAGCTCTATCCATGTTCCTGGAAAAGACATAATCTCATTCTTTTTATGGCTGCATAGTATTCCATGGTGTATATGTACCACATTTTCTCTATCTAGTGTATTGTTGTTGGGCATCTAGGTTGATTCCATGTCTTTGCTATTGTGAATAGTGCCACAATGAACATATATTTATGACAGAGCGATTTATATTTCTTTGGGTATATACCTCCCAGTGGGATTGCTAGATCTCATGGTAGTTCTATTTGTAGGTCTTTGAAGAATCAACACACTGTTTTCCACAATGGTTAAACTAATTTAAACTACCACTAACAGTGGATAAGCATTCCTTTTTCTCCATAACCTCACCAGCACCTGTTATTTTTTGACTTTTTAATAGTAGCCATTCTGACTGGTGTGAGATTGTATCACACTGTGGCTTTGATTTGCATTTCTCTAATGAGCAGTGATATTAAGCTTTTCTTCATGTGCTTACTGGCCACATGTATGTTTTCTTTTGCAAAGAAAGAAACGTGCCCACTTTTTAAGTGAGTTGTTTGTTTTTTTCTTGTAGATTTAAGTTCCTAATAGATGCTGGAAATTAGACATTTCTTAGATGCAGAGTTTGCAAAAATTTTCTTCCATATTGTAGGCTGTCTGTTTACTCTGTTCATAGGTTATTTTGCTGTGCAGAAGTTTTTGCTTTTGTTGCAATTGCTTTTGGTGTTTACAGAATAGTTTTAAAGAGAGAGTTAGTGGAATTAAAAACTTCAGGCTCAACCTTTTTCTCAATCAGAACAATGATTCATTAGTGTGTCCCTGGAATTTTCTGTTGCTTAATGTTTAATATAAAGATGGCTTGGGCAATTCCAAAGCTTCTCATTTAGCATGGCCAGTTAAACTGTACAAAGGATGGAGTTGGCTTATATCCCTGGTGGAAAGGATAAGGGCCACATTCCTATATGAGCATAATATCCGTCTCAATTATACACCCAGGTAAAGGCAAGATCAGAACTGAATAAGCTCTTCAGTCATACTTTCTAATTCCTAAGCACACACCTGCCTTTGTTTCCTCTACCATAATAGCTCCACATCTACACTGTTTTGCCTTGGGGTCTATGATAGCATGACTATACCTTTCATATGCATTAAAGCACATTCAGCATCCACATCTATCGATACCAAGAAATTTTGTATATCTTCTTTGGGCCACTTCTTTGGGCCAAATCATTGCACATAACCTAAGATCTCCTGCCAGGGGTTTCACAAACAGACTATTTAATGGAAAGAATACATTCATCTTTCTGTTTATACACTTTCTACTCTAAATTACAGTGCTCATATGTAGGTATTGATAGAAGAAAGAACAAATTTGCTAAAGCAATTTAAAACGGGGTGGGGAGTGAATCAGGTTCAGTTCACTCAAAATGCTACTGTGTGCTATCAACTTCTTAGTGAAAATCCACCAACTTCTGTTTTCATGCATTTCTTCTGTTGGGGCTCAGAAGATGACACCCCAAAGTTTCATGCTTGGGCATGCTGAGTATTTTGAACTGGAGGAATGCAGCCTCAGAAGCAAAGTCTTTGTGGCCTTTTCCTGCCCTCCTTTCTCCTGCTTCACTTTCTTTTCCAAGCCAAGCCACAGAAACCAGAGTTCATCTTCCACAAAATGAGTAATAGACACTAAAATCTCTCTTCTCCAAAGCCAGCTACAAAACCTAGAAATAGTACTTTAAGCCTTCTTTCCTGTTTTTCTGCGTAGGCGCTGGTCATTAAAAAATTATTTTCCCTATCTTGTCTGATGGTATGTCATAATGTGTCCAGAACTTCTTCCTTCTGGTGGGTTCTTGGTCTCACTGACTCCAAGAATGAAGCCACGGACCCTCGCAGTGAGTGTTATAGTTCTTAAAGATGGTGTGTCTGGAGTTTGTTCCTTCAGATGTTCAGATGTGTCCAGAGTTTCTTCCTTCCGGTGGGTTCGTGGTCTCGCTGACTTCAGGAGTGAAGCCACAGACCTTAGCAGTGAGTGTTCCAGCTCGTAAGGTAGTGCAGACCCAAAGAGTGAGCAGCAGCAAGATTTATTGTGAAGAGCGAAAGAACAAAGCTTCCACAGCATGGAAGGGGACCCTAGCAGGTTTAGGCAGCTGGCTTGGGTGGCCAGCTTTTATTCCCTTATTTGGCCCTGCCCATATCTTGCTGATTGGTCCATTTTAAAGAGTGCTGATTGGTCCGTTTTTACAGAGTGCTGATTGCTGCATTTACAAACCTTTAGCTAGACAGAAAAGTTCTCCAAGTTCCCACCCAACCCAGAAGTCCAGCTGGATTCACCTCTCAATAATACCCTCAATTCAGAAGGGTCCTGCCCCATACCCAGGAGGAAGAAATGCTACAGAAAGGCCAAAAATAATTTGAACAGGCAAGCCTTGTGGCGTTTCCCCACCTCAGTCTACTGGCATTAGATCATTCTCTTTTTATCCAATCAGATTTCCACATGGTTGCTCATGCTTCATAAAACCTAAGCATAAAAATGGACAGTTTTCTGTGGCCATGGATCTTCATTCTGAAAGCATTCATGTCATGCAAAACTTTGATTAAATCAATTCTTCATGATTTTCACCTGTTAATCTGTCTTTTGTTATAGGAATTTTGGTGACGACCCTTATGATGGGTAAGGAAAGCGATCACATCTTTCTGACCCTACGCTTCAAAGCAAAGTCATATAAAACCTTCACTCGGTTGAGCTAGGTGTTTCCCCATCCCCTCCCATTGGCAGTTCTTTCCTTTTATGCCCTTTTTTGAATTGCTAAAAGAAAAAACAATTGCCCATAGGCATGCAATCAGATTGTCTTGATAATTTCTCTTCTGAGTTGTACTCTCTGTCTATTCATTTAGGCTGAGTTCATGAGTCTAAGTTTATTTCTTCCAAATTCTAATGGTAACACATATCTTCCAATATTTGCTTTAAGTTTTCACCACCTAGTACCTCAAATGGATAGGCTGCCGATTGGCATCAAGTCCTCATGAGATTTTTTTCTTTCTTTTCCTTTTTTTTTTTTTTTTTTTTTTGAGACAGAGTTTCGCTCTTGTTGCTCAGGCTGGAGTGCAATGGCACTATCTCGGCTCACCACAACCTCTGCCTTCCAGGTTCAAGTGATTCTCCTGCCTCAGCCTCCCAAGTAGCTGGGATTATAGGCATGTGCCACCATGCCCAGCTAAATTTGTATTTTTAGTAGAGACAGGGTTTCTCCATGTTGGTCAGGCTGGTCCCGAACTCCCGGCCTCAGGTGATCCGCCCACGTCGGCCTCCCAAAGTGCTGGGATTACACGTATGAGCCACCGTGCCCAGCCGAGATTTTTTTTCTATCCTCCTCCTTTTGTTACTTAAAAAGCACTTTTGTCATCATGACATGTGAAATCGAAAGATACTGTTGCACACAGAACCCATCTGACATAATGCAATGAATCATATTTTCAAATCAGACTCACAAGAATTAGATATCTTATCCTCTATCAAGACTTACTAATAATTTCAAAGATACAAGTAATTTTGAGGCACAGGCAACGCAGGGAGAAGATTCAATCAACCAGCACACGTGCAACACCCCAGGCTCTTTCTTACTACATCAAAATGCATTCTGCACCAATTTAGTGTGGGAGGTCTCCAAGAAATGTTTGCAATTACATGAATTACAAAGAAGAAAGCCATTTAGGTGATAAAACTTATTTTGTATCCCCAGATAGTTACATTCTTTAGGGGGCGTTTGCCAAGGAACCCTGTTCCATAAATTCATAGATTCCATATTTTTTTCCGTTTACAAAGTTAGACACAGTTGGTACATCTTTTTTTTATTTATTTATTTTATTTTATTTTATTTTTTTTTGAGACAGAGTCTTGCTCTGTTGCCCAGGCTGGAGTCCAGTGGTGTGATCTCGGCTCACTGCAAGGTCCACCTCCAGGGTTCATGCCAATCTCATGCCTCAGCCTCCAGAGTAGCTGGGACTACAGGCACCCACCACCACACCCAGCTAATTGTTTTTTTGTAATTTTTTTAGTAGAGACCGGGTTTCACCGTGTTGGCCAGGATGGTCTCGATCTCATGACCCTGTGATCCACCCGCCTTGGCCTCCCAAAGTGCTGGGATTACAGGAGTGAGCCACCATGCCCAGCCTGTACATCTTTTTAAAGCATCCCATAAGTAAGGATATTCCAACTAGTACATACTACGCCACTGAGTTTGTTTGCCAGTAGTTTTGTCATTCGTCTGTTCACAAGTATGTTTAACTTAATCACTTGCTGTATTATTATTTCTTTCCAAGGGAGTTAGCAATATCATTCATCTTATAACAGCCAGTGCCCCAAAATATTATTTTTATTTTATCCAAACAGCATGCCAGTAACCTAACAAATAGTGTCTAAAATATTAAATAAAGTATGACTAATGAAAACTAATTTCAAACCACTTGTTGACCAACCATTGTCTTTGCCCATTATTCTTTGTGATCACCATACAGCTACTGCGCCATTGAGAAAGTTGGACAATTGAACTCAAAATTAGGTTTTTCTTTGGAAAGCTAGCATGTCATTTAAAAGCACACGAAAAATGGGTCACATGTGGACAGCCAACAAAAGCAGATTATAGTGAAGTCAAAACAGACAGTGTCAGCTGCTCTTAAGGGCACCTGTCCAAAATGTTACCTGGGATTTGTCAGTGCTCCAAGAGCAGTGTCCTTATGTTGACAACTCTCCTGTGTTTCTAAAGAATGGAGGTGGTTTATAAGTGTAAGTATAACAGAAGATCCAGTGAGAAGTTCCAGATAAAGCAAACAGCACTCAGTAAAATGGTCTGCTAAAATGATCTGAAGAATTCATATTTTAGATCCAGTGGTTTAAAATGTGTATCCATTGGTTATCTAAACACACCGTATTTGGTTATTTCATATTTTATTACTCATTAGAAAATATGGTATTTAGAGATAGCTTTAGAGTGATTTAAGAGCATATTCTACAATGAGATCAGTGTATTCTATTGTACTTGTACAATTTCAGACAAATGTTTCCACATCAGCATCATATTAGACTCTTTCATCACTTTATAAACAATTTATAAATTTCTTTTGGTGTGTTGTCGGGAAACACAACTAATTTTTACTAATAAAGAGGGGAAATTTTAATTAGGTAATGACATGTGCATGCTATAATGACGCAAGAAAGTAAATAAATACAAATAATACCAATCTCTGGAGTAATTTTCTAGTTTTCTCTTTAAGTCTTACTTGCCTTCAGTTTACCACACTTATTCTCTGAAAAATTAAATTACTTTTTGAAAGTTGAATGCCTAAATTATTTGTAATTATTAGTGGCCGGCATAAAACATTTAGCTTTTCTTATAAAGTTATATTTATTTTACATTTAAGTGGTATTTTTAAGAACGTAAGCTGTATGCTATTTAGGGATTAAATCTGCCCCACTCACCACTTCATCCTCATCACAGTGCTTGGCACATAGTGTCTGAGAATTTTTCTGTATAAATACATAACACGATAAAATTACATGTATATGCTTATAAGACACTGGACATGCTCATATAAGAACTATGCTTCCTAGTTTTTTAAAATGTATGCTAAGATATATTTGATAAAGTGAAACAGAAAATTCCATAGTACTGATTCAGTGATATCATTTATTGTTCCCTATATAAATTACCTTAGCAGGCAGGGCAGCACAGTGTCCAGGATGATAGATGGATTTTTTTTTTAATGTTTGATGTATTAGTGTTAAAGTTGGGCTGTTTAATGCAAATACCTTGGCCTTATACACTAATATACTATTCCAGTCAGATTTAAAGATCGATCCCCAGATAGAAACAAATGGCTTCCTTTCTTGTAAAATTTGGACAAGAACTTTTGGGGATCTGTTTAACATAGTGCTATTTGAAGCAATCATAGAGATGTGACACAGAAAAGATTTTGGAGACTAATCCAATATCTTCGTTTTCATATAGTAAAACAGATGCCCAAAGAAAACTGATTGATTTTGAAACTGCAAAAATCTCTGTAAGAAAGGGTTCGGAGAAAAATACCTTGACCTTGGAAAATTACTCACTCCTAAGAATTTATCTTTTTATCATCAGAAATTTGGATTCATTTTAATACGAAACAATTCTTAAAAATGTAGCCCTTAAATAAAATTCTATCATAGAGATAATTTGTAAAATTCAATGTAATTTTAAGTTAGTAGATTTTTCTGGACTAACAATGTTAAGTAAAATAAGCATGGTTTCCTCATAGCGATACCTGCAAATGCATCCAAGGAAATTTTTGCCACCACTTAATACAAAGTAGCTTATGTGTTCATTTATTTATTTACATATTTTACTTTATGTTTTCCTCTGATAACAATTTCTAAATGAAAATTTAAAAATAAACCTTCTTCAGCCCAACAAGTTGTATCAGTTGTGGATTTTCAGTCTTTACCTATTATATCATCTCTACTACTGCAACTTAAAACCAAGCTGCCAACAACATTTACTGCCACATTTCCACTCTCTTAATTGGTCTACCATTTTCGTTATTCTACCCTACAATTCTGTCTCCAAAGAAAAACAAGAGTCATGACAACCCTGCTTAAAATTCCACGATGGTTAGCTGACTTTTCTTCAGTTGTCATACTCTTTCCCACCACTGGGCTTTTTCATATACTATTCTTTCTTTTTGGAGAAATTCTGCTTTGCATCCTTGCACATGGGTAGCTCCTTTTCACCCTCTAGTCTCTTTTTTATGTCACTTCAATCAAGAAGCCCTCCCCTGCATCCGAGGTATATAAAGAGGTTCCACCCAATGGCTCCATGTTCTTTAGCTCAGCCCCCGATGTGTGTTTCCTTCGTAAAACTTGTTGCATGTGCAGCTCTTCTTTGATACATATTGAATGTTTCTATTTTCCTCCCTGTTGTACATTTCTTGAGAACAAACTCTATGTCCGCTTTTATTCATTATTGTATCACCGTTGCCTACTACAGGGCCTGGGATATAATGAACAGTCAGTAAATATTTGATTAGTGAATAATTCAATGTTTCATCAATATGATGTAGTTATTTAGAGAGAAAAATCGATTAACTTTTTAGTAGACATTCCTCACTGTAGTTCATGAAACTTACAGCTTGACATTGACTAATCCCTTCGCTATATTAACTAGCTTTCAAGACACAGTTTCTAGAATGGTGCTGCCTAATATGGTAGCCACTAGCTACATGTAACTATTTATATTTTAATTAAGTACAATCAAATGAAATTTAAATATCAGTTCATTAGTTGCACTAGCCACATTTCGTGTACTGAAAATCTATCCCACATATGGCTAATGGCTACTGTACTGGACAGCACTGAATATTTGTTATCAAATAAAGACCTATTAAAAAGTTTAGAGACTTCACAATAGTGCTTTAATGTTTGATTTAAAATAAAAAATGAAACTACCAAGGATCTTAGGCACTGGAGTATAAGGAGAGTTCTATGAGAATAACAACTGAGATACTCAATATTTGAGAAGATTCAAAAATACATTTGAGTTCCTATCCATACCAGACTTTATAATAGATGTCAGTATAAGTGGTAAAATAGTCATGGCCGCTGCCTTCATGTGTCTTATAATATAGATAAGCAAACAAATTAATACATATACATTGTACCCTATTTTCCTCTTCTTAATAATAATATCTACATTATGGGTTATTCTAAGGCATTCACTTAAAACAGTGTTTGGCACATAGTAAGTATTCAATATATATTGGCTATTATTACTTGTAGTGGTAAAAGTATTAATATTGTAATGCAAGTGATGAGAGAAACAAAAAGAAATTTTAGAGAGTAGTGGCAGGGGAAGAGGGGAGCTGGGTGAATCTACTGGGCTAGGGTGGTCTGAAACTGTTTCTCTGAAAAGGTGATATTCAAACTATCAGTGATGAGAGGAGGCAGCATTGAAACAATGAGGAGAAATATGTTCCACAGACAAAGAGATTACATATTTTAAAAGAGTAAGAGAGTGTAATTATTTATGTATTTGTGTATTTGGAAGCAAGGTCTCCCTCTGTTGCCCAGGCTGGAGTACAGTTGTGCAATCACAGCTCACTACAGCCTCGATCTCCTGGGCTCAAGTGATGCTCCCACCTCAGTCTCCTGAATAGCTGGGACTATAGGCCTGCACTACTACACCTGACTAGTTTTTAAATTTTTTGTAGAGACAGGGTCTTGCTCTGTTTTCCAGGCCAGTCTCAAACTCCTGAGCTCAAGCGATCCTCCTGCTTTGGACTCCCAAAGTTATGGGATTACAAGCGTGAGCCACCATGCCAGGCTGAGAGTATAATATTGTAGGGATTAAAAAGAAGCTAGTGTAGCTGGACCGAAATAACAATAGTGTAGGAAGTCATGCAACAAATCTAGAGAGGTAGAAAGTACTTGATTGTGGAGTCCCTTCTTGAATATGTTTGGGGGCTATGAAACATATGGTTATTTTAAGTGCACTTGGAAGCCATTGGAGGGTTTTACATAGAGGGCAAACATAATGTGATAATGTGCATTAAAACCTACAGGTGGGTTGGAATGCAGTTGCTCGTGCCCATAATCACAACATTTTGGGAAAACAAGATAGGAGGACTGATTGAGCCCAGGAGTTTAAGACCATCCTGGGCAACTAAGTAAAACCCCATCTTCAAAAACAATAATTAAAAAAATTAGCCAGGCATGGTGACATGCGCCTGTGGACCCGACTACTTAGAAGGGTGAGGTAGGGGAATTGATTGAGCTTTGGTGGTCCAGAGTGCAGTGAGCCATGATTAGGCCACTGCACTCCAGTCTGGGTGACAGAGCAAGAACCTGTCTCTAACTCAATCAATCAATCAATCAATCAAGCTGACTGGGTACAGACAATGGAAAGGTGATTACAAGGAGATTTATATGTAAATGTATGATAAGTGGGCTCAGTAGACTTAATAGCTGTGAAGGTACATTTGTCAGCTTTGCTGTAATAACAGACAACCCCTGAAAACATAGTGGTTTTTAAAAACAAAAGATTATTTCTACCTCACATTATATATGGGCTGCCTCTTTGCTGTAGCTCCATTAAATTCTAACTGTGGCTCTGTACTAGGCTGTGGATAGGCTGCAGCTTTGTTCCATGTCTTTGCATTTTGGGACCAAAACTTGAAGGAGCAATATCAAATGAGACATGTCCATTCTTAAAGCAGGTGGCAGAAGCAAAAAGGTAATAGAAATATAAAACGACTATAAAAGTTTCTGTGCAAGTTCCCTTAGTTTCCTTCCATTGTTGAAAAGAAGTCACCTGGCTTCTTTTCTTCATAAAAGCCAACATTGGAGAGGTGAGGAGGAACTGTAAATACAGGAAGTAGGAACCACAGACTATGCCAATGAACTAAAGTTCCCCTAGAGAATATCAATGCTTTCCCTGTCCTCTGTGTGTATACACTTTTTAAAAGTAATACATTTTCTTTATTCCTGCTACACCTTTAAGCAAGAGGTATCATCTCTATTCATAAATTAGCATTTACATGATATGCTTTACAAATATATTTCAAATTCTCATCCTGAGTTGAGAGAGATTTCATTGATATTTTTGTGTACTACAAATAAGAAAGAATAATATTAGCAAGAATAGGGATGATTTACTGGATGATTACTTTATGCTAATCACTTTACCTACATTACCTTAAATGTATATCAAAACCCTTCCAGGGAGGTATTTTCCTCCTTCTTACACTCACCCCAGAGTAAACTGGGGTTTATGGAGTTCAAGTTACTTGCACTAAGTTAAAGGTAGTAAAGGATTGAGCTGAATCTAATCCTGAATCCAAAGCCTCTTATGTACAGTGTCACTAGCATTTCTTGATCTGTACCTTGATGTGAACATGTACATATGCTCTGGAAGAGAAACAGAAGTGCCTCAATGAGTGTGCTGTATGATTAGAGTCAATAAGTATACAAAAACATTTTTCTTGTTAGTATGTTTTTGTTACTGTTAGCAAAGCATAAGTGATAAGGTTTGGCTCTGTGTCCCCACCCAAATCGCTCTTTTTTTTTTTTTTTTTTTTTTGAGGCAGAGTCTCCCTGAGTCACCCAGGCTGGATGCAGCGGCACGATCTCAGCTCACTGCAACCTCTGCCTCCTGAGTTCAAATTATTCACCTGCCTTAGCCTCCCAAGTAGCTGGGACTACAGGCGTGCACCACAACACCCAGCTAATTTTTTTTTTTCTTTTTGTATTTTTAGTAGAGACGGAGTTTCAACATGTTGGTCAGGTTGGTCACGAACTCCTGACATCAAATGATTTGCCCACCTCAGCCTCCCAAAGTGCTGGGATTATAGGCATGAGCCACTGCAACTGGCCCCCCAAATCTCATCTTGAATTGTAATCTGGATTGTAACCCCTAGGTCTCGAGGAAGTAACCCCAGGTGGGAGGTGATTAGATCATAGACGCAGTTTACCCCATGCTGTTCTCATGATACAGAGTGAATTCTCATGAGATCTGATGGTTTTATCAATGGCAGTTTCTGCTCTCTCTCTCTTCTGCTACAATGTGAGGAAGGTACTTGCTTCTCCTTAGCCTTGTGCCATGATTGTAAGTTTCCTGAGGCCTCTCCAGCCATGTAAAATTGTGAGCCAATTAAGCCTCTTTCCTTTATAAATCACCCAGTCTCAGGTATTTCTTTATAGGAGTGTAAAAATGAAATAATACAGAGAATTGGTACCAGTAGAGAGGGGTACTGCTATAAAGATAACCAGAAAATGTGAAGGCGACTTTGGAACTAGGTAACAGGCAGAGGCTGGAACATTTTGGAGGGCTCAGAAGAAGACAGGAAGCTGTGGGAATGTTTGGAACTTCCTAGAGACTTCTTGAATGGTTTTAAACAAAATGCTGATAGTGATATGAATGATGAAGTCCAGGCTGACGTGGTCTCAGATGGAGACGAGGAACTTATTGGGAGCTGAAGCAGAGGTCACTCTTGCTATGCTTTAGCAAAGAGACTGGTGGCATTTTCCCCCTGCCCTTGACATCTATGGAACTTTAAACTTGAGAGATATGATCTGATATTGGCACTTATGTTTAAAAGGGAAGCAAAATATAAAAGTTTGAAA
This sequence comes from Nomascus leucogenys, assembly GCF_006542625.1. Classification (NCBI taxonomy): domain Eukaryota; kingdom Metazoa; phylum Chordata; class Mammalia; order Primates; family Hylobatidae; genus Nomascus; species Nomascus leucogenys. The sequence continues at coordinate 99,672,811 of NC_044395.1, forward strand.
AATTTGCAGCCTGACCATGCTGTAGAAAAGAAAAACCCATTTTCCGGGGAGGAATTCAAGTAGGCTGCAGAAATTTGCATATGTAATGAGGAGCTGAACGTTAATAACCAAGACAATGGGGAAAGTGTCTCCAGGGCACATCAGAGATCTTGGCAGCAGCCCCTCCCATCTCAGGTCCAGAGGCCTAGGAAGGAAAAATGATTTTGTGGCAGTGGGGGTCAGTGGGGGGCACTGTTCTATACAGCCTCAGGACTTGGTGACTTGGTGCCCTGCATCCCAGCTGCTTCAGCCCCAGGTATAGCTAAAAGGGGCCAAGGTACAGCTCGGGCCAAGCTTTGTTAGCTTGCATTTGGTGTTAGGCCTGCAGGTGTGCAGAAGACAAGAGTTGAGCTTTGGGAACCTCTGCCTAGATTTCAGAGGATATATGAAAATGCCAGGATATCCAGGCAGAAGTCTGCTGCAGAGGCAGAGCCTTCATGAAGGACCTCTACTAGGGCAGTGCAGAAGGGAAATATGGGGTTGGAGCCCCTAAACAGAGTCCCCACTGAGGCACTTCCTATTGGAGCTGTGAGAAGATGGTCACCATCCTCCAGACCCCAGAATGTTAGATCCACCAACAGCTTGCACCATGCGCACAGAAAAGCCACAGGCACTCAACACCAGCCTGTGAAAGCAGCCACGGGGGCTGTACCCTGCAGAGCCACAGAGGCTTAGCTGCCCAAGACTGTGGGAGTCTACCTTTTGCATCATCATACCCTGGATGTGAGACATGGAGTCAAAGGAGATCATTTCAGAGCTTTAAGATTTAATGACTGTCCTGCCAGGTTTTAGACTTGCATGGGGCCTGTGACCCCTTTGTTTTTGGGCAATTTCTTCTATTTGAGATGGGAGAATTTACCCAATGCCTATATCCCCATCACATCTTGAATGTAAATAAATTGTTTTTGATTTTACGAACTCATTGATGGAAGATACTTGTCTCAGATGAGACTTTGGACTTGGACTTTTTAGTTAATGATGGAATGAGTTAAGACTTTTGGGGACTGTTGAGAAGGCCTGATTGTGTTTTGAAATGTGAGGATATGAAATTTGGGAGGCATCAGGGGAGGAATAATATGGTTTGGCTCCTTGTCTTCACTCAAATCTCATCTTGAATTGTAATCTGAATTGTAAGCCCCAGGTGCTGATGGAGAAACTTGATGGGAGGTGACTGGATTATGTGGATGGTTTTCCCTACGTTGTTCTCATGTTAGTGAGTGAACTCTCATAAGATCTGATGGTTTTATCAATGGCAGCTCTCTCTCTCTCCTGCCACCTTGTGAGGAAGGTACTTGCCTCTCCTTCATCTTCTGCCATCATTGTAAGTTTTCTGAGGCCTCCCCAGCCATGCAGAATTGTGAATCAATTAAACCTCTTTCCTTTATAAATTATCCAGTCTCGGACATTTCTTTAGAGTAGTGTGGAAATGGACTAATACAATAAGTATGCCATTTTATAATTAAGATGTCCACTATTCAGGGCTGGGTGCAGTGGCTCACACCTGTAATCCCAGCACTTTGGTAGGCCGAGATGGGTGGATCACCTGAGGTCAGGAGTTCGAGACCAGCCTGATCAACATGGTAAAACCCAGTCTCTGCTAAAAAAAAAAAAAAAAATGAAATAAAAAAATAATAAAAAAAAATTAGCTGGGTGCACTGGTGTGCCTGTAGTCCCAGCTACTCGGGAGGCTGAGGCAGAATTGCTTGAACCTGGGAGGCGGAGGTTGCAGTGAGATCATGCCACTGCACTCCAGCCTGGGTGACAGAGCGAGACTCCATCTCAAAAAAAAAAAAAAAAAAAAAAAAAAGATGTCTTCTATTCATTAACTATTAATTTCAAGTCCTGAAAAGTCACCAAACATATTTTTTAATATTTAGAATGTGGCAAAAGAGAAGAATATAATTTTGACATAAAAATATATCTGAAATTTGTGGAAGAGAATACTCTGATCTCTTCAGATTATGTCCCTAAATTACTCTATAGCTGACAATCTCTAAATTCTAAGATGTAAGTTATATATGATTAATGAATTAAATGAAATGTCTTAAATAACCAATGTTTAGACAATCCAGACCTCTGGCTCTAAATGAGAGAATTTCAGATGGTTTAGTAGACCATTTTAGTGATTGCTGTTTATTTTATCAGAGCTTTTACTTCGAACCTGATTTTCTTTTACATTTATACTTCATTTCCTGAAGACGCATGAGAGCTGTCAACATGAGAGCACTGCTCGTGGATTGCCCATAAATCCCTGGTAACATTTTAGACAGGTGCCCATAAGAGGAGGTGACGCTGTCTGCTTTGACTTCACTATCACCTGCTTCTGTTGGCTGTTCACATGTGACCTATCACTCATATGCTCTCAAATAATCTCAGCTTGCTTTCCACAGACGAGTTACCCACCTTTGAGTTCAAATTTCTCTGTGGCTACTGCCTGCACGGTGATCACAAGAAGCAATAATGGATAGAGGCACTGGTTAGTCAGCAAGAGATGTGTTATCTCATTATAATCTTGTGAAAAACCCACCGAGGTGTGATTGTACTCAATTTTCACATGAGAATACTGAAACTCAGAGAGTTTACACTTCATACTCAAGGCCAATGGACAACAACGACTACCACAGTGGATTGTTCAAAGAATTATAATATGTTAACAAATCTATAAGTGTAAACTGCAGTACTTCGTATATTTACTTCCATTTTCTGAAGAAACTAGAAAGGCTGCCAACAGTCTATTGCTATCTTACCATACTTCACCGCAAATCTAAATACCTTCAATACTGTATCTTTCCAATTTAGTTATCAACCTAAAAATATGTTGGCTTACTTGCACATAAAAGATAGCAGTGATAAATACGGAAAACAAGTACAGTTGTAAATACAGTAATTTACCTTGGGAGAAAAAAATGGTGGCCATCTTTTTGAGTTCTGCATTCCTAAAAGGATTTTGCATGTTGATAACATCAGTTTTAAAGAAATGCATAAACACATTACCAAGTCAAAAGAAAAGACAGATTTATGTCAATTTATGTCTATTTCAATCAATTTTAACTAGGTACAAGACAAGGTCCCTTTAGTCAATATGATGGGAGAGAAAACAACTGAACCCATGTTTAAAATGAGCTTTGCTAACACTTCTGGATTGTCACAAAACTCCTCTATTTGAATTCTCAATTAACAGTTCACTCTTACCTTCTCGTTGTAGCACTTTTAATATTTTCAGTTACAGTATGAAGAAAAAATTAACAGAATGTATTTTTAATTAAAAATATTAAATTTAGGGCAGAAGCCAGTCTTGAGAATCACTGATTATATCTTGCTGTGTACTTATTCTGGGCTCTTATTCACCCCACAGGGGTTGCATATGGAGGGCCTATGAAAAGGCTTCAAAGAGTTCATGAACCCCTGAAATTTTATAAAAATATATTTGCATATTTCTGAGTATGGCTTCACAGCTTTCATTAGATTCCAGCACGGCTGGAAAATAACCAGACACTTGTTTTCCCCAGCACCTGTGCTAATTTAAAACTTCAGTTAACATTTTTAAGATGCTAAATACAAAATTCAATATCCAAATGTTGGTACCATATCTGGATATAGCAGAGAGAATGATTGGAAGAAATGTCTTTACAACAAAGAAACTCAGAATTCAAAGAAAGCTGAAGAATAATCTACCACTGTATATAATCTCAACTTGATTTCCCCTAACTCATCTGTAGTACATATTTGTTTGCTTTATAGAAATCAGTGTACATATTTTGTTTTAAACACTGTAAATATTTTGTTTTAAATGAAATATGTAGTTGCTTATTTAAAAGTTAATATAAATAATAAGCGCCATTTGGAGTGACAGCTTCACAAGAGCAGCCCCAGGAAATGACTCCTCAGAAAGAATAAGTGACTTTTTCGTATCTGCTCAGGTTATTCAAAGGTTGGTCATTTCACCAGACAGCAAATTACTGACTGATTTTACCATGCTCTCCTATCACAAGAAATTAGGTACCACATAATATAACCCACCACTTTCAAAATAAAGAAAATAAATAATATCACATTTGAGTGACTTAGTCATTCAAGTAAAGGCAGAATTTTTATCCTGAAATCTTGAATTGGTGTTTTTATCGCACTGACAGACTTTATCAATTACCTTGAATTTTTATACAGTAACTTCTATCTATAAAAATCTCTTCAACCTCTTCCTGGTATACTTCAAATAAAATCATGATAGAAATACATTTTGTTTTCTTTGGTTTTGTTTTTGAGATGAAGTCTCACTCTTGTCGCCCAGGCTGGAGTGCAATGGCGGGATCTTGGCTCACTGTAACCTCGGCCTCCCGGGTTCAAGCGATTCTTCTGCCTCAGCCTCCCGAGTAACTGGGATTACAGACGCCTGCCACCATGCCCGGCTAAATTTTGTATTTTTAGTAGAAATGATGTTTCACCATGTTGGCCAGGCTGGTCTGGAACTCCTGACCTCAGGTGATCCCCCTACGCCGCCCTCCTAAAGTGCTGGGATTAACAGGCGTGAGGCACTGTGCCTGGCCAGAAATATGTTTTTTAAAACTCTAAACTTAACCAAAGAGCTGCTGCATAATCAATCACTTTCCACTTCCTCACATTTGTTGCCTGCCTCTCTACATGATTACTATTACCGTCCAGCTACATTAGTCTCTTCTAATTCCTCAAATACGACAAACTCTTTTCCTTGAATATGTTGTCTATTTGTTTTTGAAACACAATTCTCCTCATGGTCTTAATGTTGCCTCTCTCTCATCATTCATAGTTTGAATGTCACCCCTTCAGAGAAGCCAAGTCTAGGCTATCCTAGGTCAGTGGATTCCCCCAACTCGCTTCCTCTGTTGCCATCATGCTCTATTATTTTATTGCTTTAGTTTCTTTCATTATTTTATCACAATTTTAACACACATTCCAAAAGAATAAGTGGCATATATCCACCCTGCCAATTTAGCCATTGTCAAGGATGTATCTACCATGAGTAGAGAAGTTGACTGAAGCTAAATAAATTCTGTTTAAGGCACAAATATTTATATATCACTCAGGATAAATTCTTTGTAATTTTATAAGTCTGAAGTAAATTTAAATAAATACATATATGTATATATGTGTGTGTGTGTGTGTGTGTGTGTGTGTGTGTCTGAGTGGAGGAAGAAGAGAATACTGCTTAGATAACCTCAAATGAAAATCTTCAGTAGTTTCGGTATTTTATATTTTCAGTTGTAGCATCAGAAACTAGCATAATGTTAAACAAAAAATCATTAAACCATAATTCCCTAAACTACCGCAGTGACAAATAATGTTTAGTAATATATCCCTAATAATATCCAGGACTCCTGTGGCCCACTATCTGTGAGGTACATTTAAAAGCCAAGAGCAAGTGGATCATAACTCCATTAATTACCCGTACTTTAAAAATCTTTAAATAGTATTTTACAAACATCTTTAAAGCCTTATTCTTTTCCTCTTCAATATTCTCTTTTGAGGCCGGGCGCGGTGGCTCACGCCTATAATCCCAGCACTTTGGGAGGCCAAGGTGGGCGGATAACAAGGTCAGGAGATCAAGACCATCCTGGCTAACATGGTGAAATCCCGTCTCTACTAAAAATACAAAAAATTAGCCGGGCGTGGTGGCGGGCGCCTGTAGTCCCAGCTACTCGGGAGGCTGAGGCAGGAGAATGGCGTGAACCCGGGAGGCGGAGCTTGCAGTGAGCTGAGATCGCGCCACCGCACTCCAGCCTGGGCGACAGAGCGAGACTCTGTCTCAAATAAATAAATAAATAAAATAAATACTCTTGACCATCTCACAAACAAAATTCTCAAACTTCCTTCACACAATTAGCCTCGGATCTTTTTGGTTTCTTTCTTTGCCTGAGCTTCTTGTTTTACACATAATTTTAATTTCTAGAGAATGTTTTCTCCCTTTTCTAGTGCTTTCACTCATTATCTTTCTGATTCCCATTTTATTCCTGCATCTTTTCCAGGCCCCTAGTTTATCATCATCAAGGTCCAGCAACAGCTTGAAAAGTGATAACTCTTCTCAGAGAGATGAAGAGCAAGGAGGAAGACGAGTCTACTTGGGCACATGCTAAAGGTAAAGGTGAGAAAGTTTTCACAGTGCTTTATTTTATCCCTGCTCCAGAACTCATACTAGAAAGTTATAATGACATCTGTGTATTTGCCAAATGAGTATTTCATTCCATATTACAACCAGCCAGAAGACTTATCTCCTCATTAAGAATCAATTAAAGACCTGTTTTACTATTTCATTTTTGCTACATGACTATTTACTTACAGGCAACAGGAAAAGCAAAAAGACTAAGCAATTTTGAAATCAAATGATTTCATAAATGATTCAAGAAAAGTGTAGGCGAAAATGTTTTGGAGTTAAAAAGTATAATTACAAAATTTTTTTTTTAAATTAAAGGAATAAACCTCAGATGCTATTTCAGAGAAAAATAATAAAGCTGTCGTAGTACTGATTCACCAAGAATGCATTATGGAGAAAAATAAAAAATACAGAAGAAGATTAGACACCAATGAAAGATAGACCAAAGACTCATGTATATGGACCAATAAAATGAAAAAAAAGTGTTGTTAAAACAATCTTGAAGAAACACACAAAAGACTTATCCACGAGTCTTCATACTGAAAGTGAACACTGAATACTGAGCATGAGAAATATTTATTTATACTCATATGTATCATGGACAAACTTCAGTACATCAAAGATTGAAATAAAATCTTAAAACGAATTGAGAAAAAATCAAATTGCACACAAAGTTGTGACATCTGGCCTGGTACTAGGCTCTTTTTAAAACCATAATATCTTTTAAAAGCTACTGAAAAGATCTTCAGAATGCTTGTATCTCTTAGAATCTAGTATTTGATACCAACTGAAGCAATTATCCAAGTGTGAGGGCAAAATGAAGATATTTTCGGACACACAAATGCTAAGAGAGTTCACACTGACTAAATGAACACCCAAAACTAATTCTTCAGAAAATGTGAACACAGAGAGAAGAGGAAGAATATCAACAAAAATTGTGAACATAGAATATATTGACAAATGTAAATTAACTATAGACTGTAAAGTAACTAATTTTTTGTGTCCAGAAAATAATAAAACTAAACTTTAAACAAAAAAATTTTTTTTTTATTTAAACAAAAATTTTTATTTTTTCCTAAAGCCCGTTTTTATAGGCTGGGTGTGGTGGCTCACACCAGTAATCCCAGCGCTTTGGGAGGCCAAGACAGGAGGATCATTTAAGGCCAGGAGTCTGAGACAAGCCTGACCAACATGGTGAAATCCCGTCTCTACTAAACACAGTATAAAATTAGCTGAGTGTGGTGGCAAACTCCTGTAATCTCAGCTACACAGGAGGCTGAGGCAGGAGAATTGCTTGAACCTGGGAGGCGAAGGTCACAGTGAGCTGAGATCATGCCCCTGAACTCCAGCCTGGGCAACAGAGCAAGACTCAAAATAAATCAATAAATAAATAACATAGAAACACAGAAAAATTTTGTTTGTATTTAAACTGTGGTGATATACAGAAAAATAAAAAAAAATAATTTTAGACTTTTAAAATAAAAAATATACAGTCAGTTACGAATGCTAAATACAAATGTATATAAATATATAGTGTTGAATATACATTATATATGTAAAAATATAAGAATGTGTGTGTGTGCATGTGGAAAGAGAGAGAGGGAATAGAGATACAATCTACAGTTTCAAATTAGCAGAATGATAACCAAAGAGGTGAAGACAAATAGAGAAGAAGGTAACCAAACTAACAAAATACAGAAAAAAGGAGCAAAAAAGCCAATGACTAAGACTGATAAGATTGTTGATAAAAAAGAATAAAAGATGCTGATAAATATTATTAAAGAGGAAAGGTATACATAAATACCAAATGGAACAGACCTTAAAAAGAGTTAATACTATGAACAAATTTATGAACTAAATTTATAAAAAGTAAAAAAAAAACCTAAGATAAATCTCTGGAAATATTTGGAATTAGCAAATAAACTCTAGCAATAATTAATGACCAAATAGAAATAATTTGAAATTGTTTTGTATCAGGAAATCTGTGCATATGGATACAGTGTATACAAAAATAGGTACTCTCAAACAACAAAACAAAGAAAGCCCCTTTGAAAAATGCTGTTGGGTGATTTAGAAATGTTCTCTAATGACAATGATAGCATTAATAGATACATGAGTTTGAATAAAATTATTTTCACTAAATGTAACTGGGAAAAAAGCCATCTCTAAATTAATGTGTTATGAAGTATTGAATTAAACACATATGCATAACTAATTTAATATAATACAGCATGTATTTGTTTTGATTATCTCATGTACATTATTAAACATCCAAATTTACAAGTTAGTAAAAATAGGAAACCTCTCGTTTGCAACTTCATTTTGAAGAAATGTGGGGCCACTTGATGTTGAGTTTATTTTGCATTTGTGCATTTAGAGAACTTGTTCATTACTTGTTTCTGATAACTGAGATTTTCTGACATTTAAGATTAAACAGTGACTGACAGGAATGAAAGAAACTTTCTTGAACAATTTGATGGTATCATCAATTCAGCAAAGATTCTGCTCCTTAGTGAAGCAAAGGTGAGAGTGATAGATTTTCTTAGTGAAATGATTTTCATGCTTATTTTCAAGGATTTCTTGCCTGTTAATTTTACAGTAAAATAAATTCCTCAATTATGTATCTAAAGATATCAGTTAGTATTCTCTCTTCTCTGCATCTTCCCGAATAGCCAATTTAAACAAGGTTGTTTTTTAAAAACATGAAGGTTAATATCCAGGAAGCGAATTCTCATATTATTTACTGGTTATTATTTTTAATAGCATTTTATTATTATTGAAAACAAAATTATGATAGGTAGTTCTGCCATAGTTAGCAACAAAATTTGAATTTCAGGTAAACAATAAATGAAATACACTTCTAAACACATTGTGATGTTGTTATTGATTTTCTAAAATTCAAAGTTAACTGAGTATGTTTATTGGCAACCTTAATTATAAATTGCTGCAAACATAATCAGCATACTTCTTTACTCTTCTTAGAGTGCTCACTTGACCATTATACTCTTTTTCATAGATACACATTTAGTCTCCTAAATAAGAGGCACACACACACACACACTAATATTAATAACATACATCTGGTTGGTAGTTGAGGAAGACCTGAGGCCTAAATGATTTGGACATAAATAAAGAATTGACAACAATTTGTCATCTTTATTAGTGATACAACTGACACTGGGGAATGTCGCTTAGTTGGACAACAAGAGTGGCTTTTTCAATAGTGAATTTCAGATTTACAAAAACCATCATAAGCAGCCCTGATCAGTCAGAGATTATTCTGCATGGCGAACTTAATGCATATGTCTAAAATATGTGATTTTTGGTTAGTACTAAATTCATAAGGCTAAAATTATTTTGTGAATGTTTCTGGTGCTACAAGCAACCTAGCTCGGGAAAAGGGTAAGGGATGGTGAACCTTAGTCCCAGATCCTTATTTCCAATCCATCAGTCAGATAGACCCATCATGTCTTTGGGAATAAGTGAGATTCTCAGAGACTTGGCGTAGTTAGGGTAAATTCTGCTTTGAGGTAATTTGCAAAGTACGAAGGAAAAATCCTCCTCAACAAATGCTAATCTTGTTTTCACAGCACTCCTTTGTATACTAAGGTGTATTCATCTATAAATGAGTGGGACAGGCTATATTGATTCCTTTCTGGTTCAATTATTTCATGACTTTAACAAATTTTTTCTCTACCAAGTCACCCCTGCCATTATCAATACGAGTTGGTCATATGTTTTAATGAGATAAAAAATATTAAATATGTAAATTCTATTTCTATATGAACTGCATGCAGTGGAAAGATATTTCTATAAAAAGACATAAAGTGCAGAACGATTACAATTAGATCCTCAAGGAGTATTCTCTATTATTAGTGATTATTCATCTTTGTGTCTTCTGCTAGAGCTAAGTAAAAGTCTGACAAATTTTTGGTGAAAAAAAGAAAATAAGATAGGAGGAAGTGTTTGGTTTTTGGCTGTCATATGACATTTGTAAGCGCATCAAACTTTGAAATGCATAAAATTGCTGAAAGAGCGGAGAGGCTAACATTAGCACCATGTCCCAACATAATATCTCTAAAAATTCATTTCTCGTCATGACAGTTTGAGTTATATCTCTGCGGATACCTTATTACTGTAAGTGGCAAGTGGATGCAATAAGGAGAAGGCAAAATGAAATAAAAACAGGACCCCCACTGATTTATTATAGCAGGTGTTTTTTTCACTTTTTCATGACTCCATTTTGGTGATTCAAAAATTATTGTGCACTTTTCAATTTATCTGTAAAAGACCAAGTTCACAGTAAACAACTATATTGATTTCTAAGCATAAAGATCAAAATTAAGGTTTTTTTTTCCTTTTTTGTCTTGCCCATGACGCTATAACCGATGTGTAATTTTTACTAATGTTAAATCTGAACTAGTAGCAAAAGTGACTTTGTTACTATTTTGGTGTGATATTAATATGGACATGAAAAAAGATTACTCAACCCACGTGAGGTTGTAAGTATACCATATTAATTATGATATGATATGATAACTGAAGAATAATATTGTCAAGAATTTATGGAATTTAGTATATGTAATACACATGGTCACATAAATGTCAAATTCAAATATCAGAGGTTAAATACATATCATTTAATCTCTTAGCTTTCAAAAGATACTAAGTCTTATGATGCAAATGATTACAAAATCAAAATAGTACCTGCCACGAAAAGTTTATATTTAATTGAAAAAAGGCAACTCTTAGACTAACAGACTTTATCAAAGTTGGTCTTTTTTCCCCTGAAACCATAAGCAAAGAATCCTTTTCTCCTCTTTTCCTCATAGAGGGTTTTAAGTTTTGCCATATGCTCTTTTTACCTGGTCATAGCTTACCCTCTTGTCTCTCTCTCTTTTTCCATTTCTTTTTTCTTTTTTTTTAAATCCTATAGCTTTGTTGCTTCTCACAAGGTGCCTTTGACTAAAAGCCTCTTTCCTAAAAAGTCAACCCATTGCCCTCTTTCAAAATAAATCCAATTTCCTTTATGGAGCTCTATCTGATCAAACTGAAAAAAAGAACCTTTTGTTTCTTTCTGTTCAGAAGACCCCACAAGAAGTTTGCTTTATTCCGGTTTCTGATACAGGCAGAACTTAATTCGATTGAGACAAAATGAAAAGAAAATTAAGGCATTATTAGTTTCTACAAAGGCTATATTGTTTCTCTGATGTATAGATTAAAAATTAGAAATTTCACACTTCTATGAAAAAACATATTTTGATCCATTTATGCACTCATTACTTTAAAACTGATTATTACCATTTTATAGTGGTAGGTGAGAAGTGGAGAGCAGATAGCAGTCAGTTGCCTGTCTCATATTAAGTACAACCCTTATATTTTAAATTCTAAATTCAGTTACTCTCATTGCCATACAATATTTCTCTTGTCCCTTATATAGGCATTTTAGATGATAGATTTTGCTTTACATGCTGTAATTGTGTTGTCAATTAACTAAAGACAAAGGACAACTTTGGAAGAAAACAACAACTTTCACTGGCCAGACCCTAAGAGAAACTACACATCACAGAGGGAACTGATATAACAAAAGCAAAGTCAATAAAAACCTTAAGTAGTTAGAAAAACTAGCTTTGTTCTCTCCACCACAGATGATATGAAAAATATAATGAAGCCTTACTTCAGAAGATGTTACTTTTCGTGTCTTATTATCGCTATGCCTCTTTTTCTGTTATTCATTGAAAGATGCTAATTGTATAGGATAGTGTTTTACTTGTGCAGTGAGCTCATCTTCCAACCTCAAATACATATGCCAATACTAGAAGTTACACCCTGTTGTGTCTCTTTTTTTATAATACCAAGAGCACCTAGCATATTGTCCCAGTGTAGGCATGCCTCAGAGATATTGCAGGTTCAGTTCCAGACCATTCCAATAAAGTCACACAATGGTTTGGTTTCTCAGTGCATACAAGAGCTACGTTTACGCTATAGTCTATTAAGTGTGCCATAGTTATTTTTTAATGTACATCCCTTAATTTATTTTTATTGCTAAAATGCTAACAGTCACCTGAGCCTTCAGTGAGTTGTAATCTTTTTGCTGGTGGAGGGTTTTGCCTCTATGTTGACAGCAGCTGACTGATCAAGAGTGGTAGCGGCTGAAGGTTTTGTGGCTGTGGCAATTTCTTAAAATAACAATGAAGTTTGTGGCATGGATTTACTCTTTCTTTCATGAAAGATGCCTCTGTAGCATGCCATCCTATTTGATAGCATTTTACCCTCAGTAGAACTTCTTTCAAAATGTTGAGTCAATCCTTGCAGACTCTGCGGCTGCTTCATTAACTAAGTATATGTAACATTCTAAAGCCTTTTTTGTCATTTCAACAATTTACACAGCATCTTCAGCAGGAGTAGATTCCACCTCAAGAAACCACTTTCTTTGCTCATCTCTAAGAAGCAACACCTAATCCATTACTGTTCTATCATGAGACTGCAGCAATCCATTCACATCTTCAGGATCCACTTCTAATTCTAGGTCTCTTGCTATTTTCCCCACATGTGCAGTGACTTCTTCCACTGAAGTCTTGAACTTCTCAAAGTCATTCATGAGGGTTGGAATCAATGTCTTCCAAACTTTTGTTAATGTCATTATTTTGACCTTCTCCCATGAATAACAAATGTTCCTAATGGCATCTAGAACCATGAATTCTTTCCAGAATTCAATTTACTTTGCCCATATTCCTCAGAGGACTCTATCTATGGCAGTGAAAGCCTTACAAAATGCATTTCTTAAATAATAAGACATGAAAGACAAAATGACATTGATTTATGGGCTTCAGAATGGATATTTTGTTAGTAGGCATGAAAACAACATTAATCTTACACATCTCCATCAGAACTCTGGAGAAACCAAGTGCATTGTCAATGAGCAGTAATATTTTGAAAGCATTTTTTTTTTCTCTTTCTGAGCATAAGGTCTCAACACTGGGATTAAAATATTTAGTAAACCACACCATAAACCAACGTGCTGTCATCCGGGCTTTGTTCTTTTATTAATTAAACGCAGGCAGAGTAGATTTAACATAACTCTTGAGGGCTTAGAATTTTTAGAAAGATAAATGAATACTGGTTTCAACTTGAAGTCACCAGCTGCATTAGCCTCTAAAAAGTGAGTCTGCCTATGTTTTGAGGCTTTGGAGCCAAGCATTGACTTCTCCTCCCGAGTTATAAAGGTCCTAAATGTCATTTTCTTTCAATAAAAGACTTTTTCATCTAAACTGAAAATCTGTTATTCAATGTAGCAAGCTTCATTAATTGTCTTAGCTATATCTGAATAACTCGCTGCAACTTCTCCATCAGCACTTGCTGCTTCAGCTTGAAATTGTATGTTCTTTCATGAAACCTCATGAACAAACTTCTGGTAGTTTCAAACTTTTCTTCTGTAGCTTTCTCATCATTTTCAGCCTTCATAGGATTGTAGACAACAGCTAAGTCCTGTTCTGGATTAGGATTGGCTTAAGGGAATGTTGTGGTTGGATTGATCTTTTATCCAGACCAGTAAAGTTTTCTCCCTATCACAATAAGCCTGTTTCACTTTCTTACTATTTCTGTGTTCACTGGAGTAGCACTTTTGTTTCTTCAAGAACTTTTTTTATATATATATTCGCAACTTGGCAAACTGTCTGGCACAAGAGGCCTATCTTTCAACATAGCTCAACTTTCCACATGCCCCCCTCACCAAGCTTATTTCGAGCTTTTGATTTAAAGTGAAAGATGTGCAACTCTCCTTTTCACTTGAACACGTAGAAGCCCTCAAAGGATTATTAACTGGCCTAATTTCCATATTGTTGTGTCTTAGGGGAAAGAGAGGCCCAAGGAGAGGGGGGAAATAAGGGAAAGAGCAGTCACTGGAGTAGTCTGAACACACCGACATCTACTGATTAAGTTTGAAGTCTTATATGGGCTCTGTTTGTTGTGCCCCCAAACACTTACAATAGTAACTTCAAAGATCACTGGTCACAGATCACTATAACAGATATAATAATAATCTTTGAAATATAGTGAGAATTACCAAAATGTGACATGAAGACACAAAGAGTGTACATGCTGTTGGAAAAATGGCACTGATAGACTTGCTTGACACAGGGTTGCCACAAACCTTCAATTTGTAAAATGCAACTTCTGCAAAGCACAATAAAGCAAAGTACAATAAAAAGAATTATTCTTGTATTCATATCCATTCAATAAATATCTGTTAAGTGGATAAATAAAGTGGGTAATGACAAGTATTTACTCAGTACATCTAATATAAAACATAGCTCATAGTAGTTTTTAAATTACAGTCATTTAGTGAGTTTATACCTTAGACTGATCAGGTACGAATATATATTTACAAATTCAAAATAATAGTTATATGAGACTTTATGAGATTATCTGAAAATATACATCAAAAATGCTACTAAGATACCTTTTTTAAAAAAGCAGTGAACAAAAGAAAAAAAAGTAAAAAAGACTCATCTGACTCCAAAAGAATAAAAATCAATGTGAACTGAACTTAAATTGTAATTGGCCAAAAATAAATGCAATTCATATTTACACAGTATCTTTTTGAAGTTTCTGGGAACATATTAGTGTTCTTCAGTAAGTAGCAATTCGTTAATCATTCCTTATGCTCATTAAAACACTGTTGGCTTCTCTTATGCAGCTCTACTTGTCAAATAAAATTTTACAAAATATATAGGCAAACCAATCAAACAAACAAAAAAGCCAACGTCCCTGCAGTAAGAATATAATGCTATAATATTCATCTTATACATATATGCTCATATTACTAATAAAGACTGAGAAAAATTTTGACACTAAGACATTCTCAATGTCTTGGAACATGGATCATCAATAAACACTCATTCAAATCAAAAGTTTATTACTTCTGTAAATTATTAGAAATATTTGTTTAGATATTTTATGTTTTGGTAGGCTTCTTGACTTGTATTATATTTTTATTGAAAAATATTCCAAGAAATATCCAAGTTCATGAATCTCAGACTCTAGAGAGATAAGGTATGATATCCTTTAGTGTAAGTAAACTTCTGCAGTATATTTTAACTTAGGGAAACGTTAGAGATTCTCATTTCCAATTATTTTAAATAAAGTTCTAAGATTTATAAAAATTAAAAACATTTAATATTTATAATGTTTTTCTAGTAATTAATAGAAAAGCAGAAAGTTTGAAATAAATTTTTTTTTTTAATTTTTTTGTTATTGTTAATTTTGGGTGCAGTTGATTCATAACATTATAATGTCATTCCTGGTAATGTCTCCCAAGTACATAACTCAAGAGAGTAAAAACACGTTATTTTATAATGTATGGAGTGAATCAGATTATGTCCTATAAGATGTCTCCTGCCTTCAAGAGTATAATATAAATTAAAATATGCTAAATATTTGTTGAAATAAACACAATGGAGGTGTGTTTAGAGCATTATAGGTAACACAAGCTATAGAAACCTACCTCATTTTAAGTGATAGTGAAACTTGGTGTATATCTTGAAGCATAAGAAAGAGTTGACTTTGCAGATAATGGCTTAAAAGTCATGCCAGGAAATGAGAAGATGTATACAAAAGCACAAGAGCATGAATTCTAGAACTGATCTGATTGGGGACAGATAGAAAGATGAGGGCCATACACCAAAGGGCCTTTTATACTATCAAAGTCATCAACTCTCTTCCAAAAACTTATAATGGGATAAAAGCAGGAAAGGAGCCTGAGCAAATTTGCATTTGAGAAAGATGAATGTGGTATCGAAGTGAGGTTACTTTTTTTTTTTTGAAGAGAGAAATACTGATGAAGGAAAGATGAGTCTAAACCTAATTAAAAAGAAAAAAAAAACGTTTACGCAAGGTATAAAAAGGGACTACACTAAGGAATTTTTAGTATGGACAGGTTTATAAATTTTGAAGATAAGTATAGGGCAAAATGAACTAGAATTGGTAAAAATGTATAAGCTGGAGGTTAATGAAAGAGAAGAAAGAAACAGATGTTTTGGACATGGGAAATTGCACAGGGTCTCCTGCTATTCACCAAAATGAGTAACTCAGAAGAAAATTTCAGATTTACAAGGTGAGGGATCAAAAGAGTAAATGATAAGTTCAAGGTTAGAAACAATTAAGTTTAAGGTAATACGAAGTGCCTATGATTTGTTTCCACAATACTATCATGAAGAAAGTTCTGCTGGTCAAAAGATGTTAGGCTAAATTCAACAGTCAGTTGTTTCTTCTCATAAGACGGTGGGTTGGCTGAGGCATTCTGCTGATTTGGGCTGGGGCTGGCTGATCTTAGCAAGATTTTCTCTTGATCTGTGGTCAGCTAGGGGTTTGGCTAGGGAATGGCTGAATTTAAAGACTATTTGCAATTACAACTGCTCACCTCTCTATCTTTGACAATACCTTTGTACCACTTCCAATATCTAGTGTATGGTGAAGATGAGGCACCGGTATTATGTAGATAAAAAATGTTCAAGTCTGTTTTATTAGCTATCATGTCTACTAGACTGTAAAAGTCATTTATTGTGATGATAGGAAATTAATATAAAAGGTAACTGGGAGTCAGATGGTAAAATCCTCAGTAATTGTGAATTTATTATATAATGTGTAGCAAATAAAATTAATTAAAAACTAGAATAACAAACAGTACTATAATTACAATCATGTAAATAAGTACAAAAGCAGCTAAAATTGGACAAAATTTTTAAAAGGAAAGTATCTTTTTGAAGTAAATGTATTAAAATTGTGGGTCAAAATGCTTATTTTAATGTTATGACAACAAATGTAATATTAAAAATAATACATGAATTCTTTAAAATATAAAAATTAATGTTAAACATAAAAATGTAAACAGCATAGTTTTACATAGATATAGAAAATTCACAATTTATAGGATGCAAACTTAGGTCTTGACATGTAATTAGAATAGTTGATGGAAAAGTTTATCTCTATAGAGAAATAAGTTTTCACCTTTTTATCTGAGAAAGTGGTTTTTGTTTAATAAAATTAGTTTAAAGCACTTAGAAGAGGGGAACAGAGTGTGGGAATTTTAGCTCAAATCCTAGATCAAAATCAACCATTAATTCATTTTTATCAAAATTCTTTAGAAGCTAGAGTGACTTCCTGAAAACAGTAACATTCACTTTAGATTTTTCAATGCATTTTTAATTTCAGGCCAATAGCTTCTACCTAGAAGAATTCTTTGCTCTTAACTTTTGTTTTGAAAATCACCCAAGATCCACTTAAAGAATTATTTATATTAATATCCTGCAAAATCTATTTTTAATATTACTCTCATCAGCAAGATAAGTTATCACTGAGTGTTTTCTACAGCTTTATGCAGGCAAGAGAAAAAGTGAGTGAAAATATTTGAAACAAACAAAAAAGGAACACCCAGTGCTCCATATGAGCTTCCTACTGACTTTCATTGCATGGTAGAAAAAGCCAAACTGAGATGACTTTAAAACTTTACTAATAGTCTGAATTTTGACGTATCTTTTCATTTTATCGAATAGTGAAAGTGTTCAACAGTAATATTCAAATCTACATTCACGGCGTTTTTGTGAAAATTAAATAAGCATACAGTCTACAGCATACTATAGTTTCTGGCATACAAAAGACATGCATTCAATGGGATCTTGCCACCACAGGAATCCAATTTAACTGAAATTGGTCTAATGACGTGGTACTAGTGGCACACTTCACCTCTGCCACCATCACTGTTGCTATCCCTACTGACGTCAAGGTCTTTGGCTGATGAGCTACACTGTACTGTGGTAACATCAAATGATCTCCCGCAATATTCTGAGCCCTAGGATTCATTTTCCTTTCCAAGGGAGGAGGTTTAACCAGTACTGTACTAGCTAATTCATCACTAGATATTGTCTTACATGACACATATTATGTTGTAGCTCATTTCCACTACGTCCTATCAATAGGAGCAGTATTCGCCATTACAGGAGGCTTTGTCCACTGATTCTCCCTATTTTCAGGTTATACACTTAATCAGACCTATGCTAAAATCTACTTCACCATTATATTCAAAGGTGTTAATTTAACCTTTGTTTCCACAGCACTTCCTCGGCCTATCCAGTATGCCCTGACGTTCCTCCTTATCCTGATGCATACAGCCGCGTGAAAAATTATCTCATTCGTAGGCTCATTTATCTAACAGCAATAATAATCTTTACAACCTGAGAAACTTTTGCTTCAAAACAAAAAGTGCTAACAATTGAACAATCATCTACTAATTTAGAGTGACTTTATGGCTGTTCACCACTTTACCACACAAACAACCAAACTACATGAAAACCTAAACGAGAAAGGAAGTAATCAAACCTCCAGAAACTGGTTTCAAGCCAATCCCATACCCTCTATGACTCTCTCGATAAGATATCAGTAAAATTATTACATAACTTTGTCAAAGTTAATTTATAGGTTAAATCCTGTATGTCTTAATGGCTCATCCAGTTCAATTAGGCCTTCAAGATGCCACATCCCCTATTATAGAAGAACTCACTTTCCATGGCTATGCTCTCATAATTATTTTCCTAATTAGTTCCCTGGTCCTATACGTTATTTCCCTAATACAACAAAATTAACTCAAACTAGCACCACAGATGCCCAAGAAATCGAGACTGTCTAAACTATTTTACCTGCAATTATCTTAATTTTAATTGAGATACAGTTATGTGATGTGGATTTTCAGATTTCCCAGTGGGGATGTGCGTTTGGAGGTGGGTTTTCCTTCCTCATACTCATGGTTTTTTTTTTTTGCAGTGGTGTGCCACATTTTTCAAAGTATCTGTGAATTCTTTAGGTTTTCCTGGTATGTTCCTGGGGTGGTTCTTGGAGCGAGAGATCATGGTGTGAGTCTCTACATGCTGTTCAGTCCATCCATGGGAGAGCCGCACGTTGCCCCGTCTCCTATCCACCATGTCTCCTATCCACCATCTTCATCCTATCTCTATGTATTTACATTCAACACGCTAACCCTCAAAAAAGCATCTGGCCATTTCAGACTGAAAGGTACCTTCATTTGAAGAGGAACCAGTCATAATACTTTCAGCTTCAATTTCAGAGGAGCATATGTTAAGAAACAAGCCTGCTCACACAAAATGTTAATATAAGAATAGAAAATAAGCCAGGCACGGTGGCTCATGCCTGTAATCCCAGCACTTTGGGAGGCCAAGGCAGGCAGATCACGAGGTCAGGAGATCGAGACCATCCTGGCTAACATGGTGAAACCCCGTCTCTACTAAAAATACAAAAAAATTAGCTGGGTGTGGTGGCATGCACCTGTAGTCCCAGCTACTCGGGAGGCTGAGGCAGGATAATGGTGTGAACCCAGGAGGGAAAGCTTGTAGTGGGCCAAGATCATGCCACTGCACTCTCCAGCCTGGACAACAGAGGGAGACTCTGTCTAAAAAAAAAAAAAAAAAAAAAAGAATAGAAAATAATCTGCATGGATGTAGTAATGAACCAACACTTCTATACATAAACCAAATATTATTCATCATTCATCAGTTTTAGCAATTTTTCTTGCTGACAGTCCAAACATCAGCCAGACCACTACCAGCAAAGACCAATCACTCTGTTTTGATATGTGAGTTTCGATTTGCTATCTTTTGTATACATTCCCTGAATATTTGTCTTCTATATGAGAAATATATGATGTTATACTTATAATTCCTTTTGGGATTCACTATTTGAGCTCCACTTTTCCATTCAGGAAACTGGAATCATAAATGGAAAAAAAAAATACTATGTAATTAAGCTTCTAGCATGTGCTGGACACTGTCCTAGATACATAATTGTCTCTTCAATCCTGAGAATGAAGCTTTATTGACCTCATCTACACTGTTGGTTAGTAAGTGTGACATTGATCAAACAATTTTACAGTTTAAACATTTTCTTTCATAAAATACAAATAAATGAATATATAACATTTGAATTTTCTCAGATTCAAAAGATGGTACAGACAAATTAGGTCTTGAATTCAACTTTGTTGTCCTGATGTTTTTTACATATTCGTTGCCATCTATTGCTTTCTAAATAGAATCCCCCTATAAATGTCCAATATCATTACAACTATTGTTATAAACAAAAAGTGAATAAAGAGCAAAGGAAAAATCATATGTTTCAATCATACGGTTAAATGAAAGACAAAAAAAACTCATGTTACAACAGTGACTTAGGTGAAACCGAAGCTACACTGAGTGAGAGGTTTAGATTCATGTGTGATATCCCAACTCTAACTCAGATGTTAATAGAATTGTGTGGGTTTTAAAAATTGTTTTATTTAAACAAAAAAAGTTCCATGTACAATGTGTACAACAACAAACAATAAAATTTGTAAACATGCTAATACTAAACAGAGTCTTTGATTTTTGGAGTTTATTTTGACAGTATTGTTCTAATGGCTTTTCCTAAGTATGCCTCATCTTGTTTGTCTAACATTGCCAGGTTTTGAAAGATTTCTCTTTTCTCAGACCTACCAAGAGTAAAATATTAAGGTTTTCTTCATATATTTTAACTTCATCAGACACTCACTTAAAGGAGAGGGAATGCAAGCTCGTTATTATAACATCAGTTAGCTGCTGATAGGTCAGGTCATTCATATAGTCAACTGTGAGTGTTACAGGAACACAGAAAACAAGAGTTAACTTACACATTTTGCATCTGGACATTGTAAAACAAAGAAACTTGTTTTTGTTTTTTGTTTGTTTACATAAATTTCCAGAAGATTCCCAAGGAAAGCAATATTTAAAATAATAGAACTTTCCTTAGCTAACAATCAGATAAAGTATCCAGCTATCAAAAATCAATGTATGCATGTCTCTGCTTTATAAACAGATTGAAATAAATCATTCAATTTTATTTTAAATTAATTTGGAACACTTCTGTAAATATTGGCAGTTGGATGTGACAGAGTTAGCTGTGACTGCAGATACAGATAGTGGAAAGAATATCATCCTTTTTCCTCAAAAAACATAAGCGGAAATAAATTGTTTTGCTAATTTAATTTGGAAGATGTTTAAATGCATAACCTCCAGTGAACTTCGCAATTCGATAAATAAAATAACATAAAATGATTTACTTGATAGATTAGGATCATCCTTCTTTTTAATTCCTATAATTGATAGATTATAAAGGAGAACTCTTTCTAAAAATTTCAAAAACTTACCTTGGACCAATATATGAGATACTTACAACCAAGTCAACTAAAGTACAAAATCATCTGTAGCTATGTTTATATATATAAATGGATAAATATATATATATCTTTATATATATCTGTATATATCTTTATATCTATCTATCTATATATAGATATACAGCTATATAGATATATATATTTAGATCAGTTCCTAAAAACAGTATCTGGTAAGAGGTAGTGGGAATTTTAAACTTTACACATTTTGACAAATTGTTCTATAAAATAATTATAAAAGATTAACTCAACATAGCATACTAAGCATTTGCTAAGCATATTCATCCCACACAGTGTTACTTTAAAATAATTATATTTTAAAATATAATAAATACATAATAGTACTAAAAATAAGAAAGACTCATAATATTGAAGGGATCATCAAAGAGGAATCAGTTCTAGAGGAAAAATAATTAAATGATATCCCAAATTATTTGCAATAGAGAATGCAGTAGTCAATGGCAAAGACAGAGATACTTCAGTTTAAAGTTAATTAATAGTTGTATAACGATTTGCGGAGGTCCCTGGAGTCAGTGTTAGGGCGATTACTTGAAAAATTGCATTGAGAATTAATGCAACTATATTCTGTTGCTTTGTCTCTTGCTGAGAGTATTGTTACACACCAGAGTGAGAAAAACAGGGCAATTTTTCAGTAATAACCCATCAGGACGTTGCATACCCGGAAGACAAATGATAGGCATGTTTTATCTGTCCTGACCTGTCTCTATATCAAGTAGTCAAGTCCTAGCAATACATACCTAGGACAAATGATACGAAAACATGGGTATTAAATTTTGGTGATCAATGTAACAAACAAAAGACATAACACCTGAAGAGGCAGGTTTACTAGAACAAAGCACTTAGTGTAGAATTAGCGAGGTAAATGTTCAAGCCGAAGGTTATGAAAGAATGCAAAATGCAATCTACACTAAAATGGAAGCTCCCCACTGGAAATTCTATAAGAGCAATTATTTTTCTTGATTTGCTCACTTGTATTCTCAGAGCTGACACTTAGTAAATTCAATAAATATATTTATTGAATGAACATATGTAACATAAAACAAAGGGATGGAATGTAGAAAGAAAAGTTAAAAAAATTCTACCATTCATCTCCAAGTACTGTTAGAAGGGAAAATGTCCTACTGAATGCCAAAAGACCTCTCAGAGCAAAAAAAAGGACATAAAGTCTTCTGAGGAATATTAACAAGTTTAATGAGTATAAGATGTTTGAGTATTCCAGTTAACTCTTTTTAATTATCAGGCAATTCATTTCTATCCAAAAAATAGGGAGTTCATTTTTTCAAATATTTTTGGATCACTACCCAGTTACCACCATGTCACAAATCAGAACCAGAAGATATGAACTGCATGAGTAACACACCCCATGTTATCTGACTAGAATGCAATTAATTAGGAAATGAACAATTAAAAGAGAGCTCAAAATATCCAAACACTTAGAACTACGAATGTCTACATAAATTACTATCTTTATTAAAGAGGAAAGCAAACAGTAACTGAAAACTACTTAAAAATAAGCTAAAATGAGAACACTGCATATGAACTATGAAATGTGTCCAAATCAGAGCACCTAGGAAAATTTTATGCATACATTAGGATATAGAAAGACTTTAAATTATGTATATTGTCAAGATCCTAGAATAAGAGCAAGAGATGTAGAAGAGTGCTATTAAATGAGATTTTCATTTAACTCATTCAACCATTGAACATATAACATCTTCCAGACACTAAAAAATACTGGCTCACAAAATACAATGGCTACCAAAACCAGATACTGTTTGTGACCTCAGTCAGCTTAGAGTTGATTAAGGAAAACAGATACTAAAGTGACAAACAAAAATAAACAAATAAATAAATTAATAAATAAATAACAAAACAAAACAAAACAGATATCACAAAGAACATTCCATGGGAGAGTTTCACTTAGTAGAGGAAAGATTTTTCTTAAGAAATTGTGACGAGTCTGGGATCTGAAAGGTGTGTAGGTGTTAACTAAGGGAAGTTGAAGGGACAGGAATGCAGGAAGAAAGGAGCAGCAAGTCCAAAGGCGCTGGGTTGTGGAGGGATGTGACGTATTACAGGAACTAAAGGAAGGCCTGTGTTGTTGGAAGACAACACAGCCTAAGGAGAAGCTTTAGAGAAAGTTAAAGAAAAATTACAAGGATTCTTGACTCTAGCAGGGCATCCAAGAAGACTCAGCTTCCACATCAGATATAACTCTATCATTTACATTCTTAGGTCTAATCCAATGAGACCAAACACAGACACAGCAAGTCATGCCAAGCAAATTTACTTCCCACAGAAAGGCAGCAAGGACAAACACAAGCCTGGGATTAATGGTGAGCGGCTCCCCCAAGGCTCAGGAAAAATCCCCAGTAAAGAGGAAGTCTCCTCTGGTAATGCTGCACATTACACTGCAGCTGAGGGACTCTGAAAGCATTCTGCTCTCAGTTTTATACATGGGTTGCTGAACACAGCATGGAAAGACATCCTGTTCTGGCAGAAGCAAGGACACAGCCTGAGCTGTTTCAGACACTTCCTCCTTATTTCATGATGTAGTATCCTACAGTTATTCTGAGAAACAAGTAGGAGTGGGGCTGAGCCAGATCAGCCAAGGTCATCTTGGAAACCTGCCTTCCTGCACAAGTTCATGTAGTGTCTTTAGTTCATGTTCATGCGGGTGATCTTTACCTTAAAAGCAGTGTGAAACCACAGAAATGATGTAAGCCAAGGAAGAGGTATGATGTAGTCAGATTAGAATTTTGAAACAGGTCCTTCTAACTGCATGTGGTAAATAGATTGAGGGGTGGGTTAGGTAGACTGAGCATAGAGCCGGTTAGGAAACTACAGTAATCCATGTGAGAAAACACAGGTGCTTTTCTGGAATGACAATGGGGGAGATAAAATGATCCAGGCAAGGCTGAAGGATATTTAACTGTTAAGATCAACAAAAGCACAAAGCAATAAAATAAAAATCACAGACAAAAGCTTCAATCAAAAGCTCTAAATAATTAGAAACAAGAGATACGTACTTGAATGAGAAACCATTTTCACATGTAAGATTGGCAAACATTAAATGTTCAATATCAGCTACTGGCAAGTATCCGACATGCTAAGTGAGAATATAAATCAGTACAGATACTCATAGAGAGTAATCTGAAAGTATCAGTAAAAATTTTAAATATGCATTTTCTTATACCCAGCAATTCTATATCATGGCACAACCAATGGATGCATTTGCACATGTGAGTAGGAGTCATGTGTAGAACATTCATTGAAGTATTATTTGTTAATAGCACACACACAAAAACAAATGAAATTAGCTTACAGGTTCATCAAAAGGAGTTTGGCTAAATAAGAGGTGATAGACACACATAAATATAATTAGAATCAGGAAATATTTTCACTGGAGGGAGACAAGGTTGAGTGCCACAACAATGAGTTACAAAACATGTGGAGTGTTACAAGCACTAGGCCTAGAATAATCATTTCTGGGTTCTAATTTATTCTCTTTCTTTTTTTCCCCGTGATATTCTCTACTTTTCTTTTGTCATGGTACCCAATGTCTAGGTAATTTTTGATATTTGTTTTTCTGTTTAGACTGTAATCTCCAAATAGCAGAAATCCTGTTTCTTTTTCACTGTTGCATCCCTACCACCTAGACCTGTACCAGGCACATTATATTTAGTCAATATATGTTAACTATCAAATATATGTAAATGCTTGCATAAATGAACAAATTTATGAATGAATAAATAATCTTACTTTTGCCACTAACTTTTTGTAGTTCAAGCATACAAATTTTTCAAGATTCATTTCTCTCAAGAGTCCACCTATGGAAATAAAGGCATTGGTATTCAATTTCTTAGTGCCTTTTCTACTGTAAAATTTTATAATTCAAAGATGTTGTTTGCGTTGTCTCAAAAACTTTTTGCCAGGTTTTTTGTTTTATCATAACATGATTTTAACTCTCTTATTTTTTTATTTATTTTTATTTTTTATTATACTTTAAGTTTTAGGGTACATGTGCACAACGTGCAGGTTAGTTACATATGTATACATGTGCAAGTTGGTGTGCTGCACCCATTAACTCATCATTTAACATTAGGTATATCTCCTAATGCTATCCCTCCCCCCTCCCCCCACCCCACAACAGTCCCTGAAATGTGATGTTCCCCTTCCTGTGTCCATGTGTTCTCATTGTTCAATTCCCACCTATGAGTGAGAACATGTGGTGTTTGGTTTTTTGTCCTTGCGATAGTTTGCTGAGAATGATGGTTTCCAGCTTCATCCATGTCCCTACAAAGGACATGAACTCATCATTTTTTATGGCTGCATAGTATTCCATGGTGTATATGTGCCACATTTTCTTAATCCAGTCTATCGTTGTTGGACATTTGGGTTGGTTCCAAGTCTTTGCTATTGTGAATAGTGCCGCAATAAACATATGTGTGCATGTGTCTTTATAGCAGCAAGATTTATAATCCTTTGGGTATATACCCAATAATGGGATTCTGGGTCAAATGGTATTTCTAGGATTTTAACTCTTTTATATTTCCACAGACAAGATGTAACCTACACAGAATTTCCTATGTTTGAACTTATGTGTAAGAATCTATATGTTTAAATAATGCATGCTCAAATGTTGCTATATTACCTTCTTCTAATAATGTTTTAAATTGTTTAATAAATCCATAGGCAAATAAAATCTCATAAGATTTTTAACATAAATGCACAGTGGAATATATAGTAGAGAAGCTCTGAAATATCAAAGATGATCACAGTGAGGATATCTTATAAAAGTGGGCAACTGTGGCAAACAGGAACTGAGAGTTTTGGTTACTTTAGTTTCTGTGTTACTTTATGTTAATATGATCATAAAATAAAATTGGAGATATGCTCCCAAAAACCTGTTTAATATTTTGGGATTGTGAGAGCCTATGCTTTCTCCTCTAGTTCACCATCCTATAACCTTGTAATCCCATAATACCACTCCAGACCTCCATACATGACATGAGTGAGTGGAATCATATCAAACCAATTATGTAGTATCTTTCAGCTAAATGGCTCACTGGCACAGTCAAATGTCTCATTTTGCACTTCATTACATATTGGCCAACTGGAGCCTGAGGGGAACACTAATTAATGTAAGCTTGTTCTCCAAGTCACAAGACTCGGAAGGCTTATTGGTTTATTTCTCTCTAAATACAAGCAGAACATAAAGTAGTTGGTCTGTCAGTATAGTTTCACATCACATTACACCACGGTGACATCTCAAATCATTCTAACCTTTTCACTGAAATATTTGTTTGCCTCTTCTCTAAAACATTTTGTCAACACATATGAATATACATTCAATTATATACAATATATAGTAAAAATATAAAATCACAGAAAAATTATTAGTTATAAAAAATTAACTTTATCTCTTTATGAGGTACTCCTCTCCCCCTCCACATCAGAAGGATTTTATATCCCTACTCCTTTTATTTTTGGGTTGGTTATATGATGATATGGTTTGGCTGTGTCCCCACCCAAATCTCATCTTGAATTGTAGTTCCCATAATCCCCACATGTCGTGGGAGGGAACAGATGGAGATAATTGAATCATGGAGGCAGTTTCCCCCATGCTGTTCTTGTGATAGTGAGTGCGTTCTCCAGCAATCTGATGGTTTAATAAGGGTCTTCCCCCTTTGCTGGGCACTCATTCTCTCTCCTGCCACCTTGTGAAGAAGAAAGTGTTCGCTTCCCCTTCTACTGTGGTTGTAAGTTTCCTAAGGCCTTCCTAGCCATGCAGAACTGTGAGTCAATTAAACCTCTTTCCTTAATAAATTATCTAGTCTCATGTCTTTCTTTATAACAGTGTGAGAAGCGACTAGTACATATGACTTGCTATGTTTAATGCAATGTGAGTGGATGTGACATGTGCCAGCTCCAAGCAGAATTATTCATTCTCATTGAATTATCGGCCACCTTCCCTTTTCCCCCTTCTGCTAATCCATCCTCAAAACTAGAGAGAAAAAGAAGTAGAGTGTAGCCTGAAATCAAAATGTAAGGTGAGGAAAAAAAAAATAACTTGTGGTTATAAGTCACAGAGATTCTGGTGTTATTTCTTAGGTAGCTTTGTGTCACAGAAGATAACTAATACAGTGTGTAAATGGAACAAATTGTATAAATCAATACATTAGTAAATGTTGTGTTATGGAAATAAAATTTGTAATTGAAGTTTAAGATCTTTAAACCAGCAAATATTATTTTCGTACAGAATTTTGAAAAGAATCCTCCGACACTGATTTGATGAGTTGTTGCTGTTGTTGTTGCTTTAATGGTAAAGATGGTTGGTATTAGGTTTTCAATTAAAATCCTAGTTATATTTGTAAATATAATCACTGATTCATTTATTTTCAATAAATGAGTTCCTACTTTGGAGATCATTTTCTTTCTGTGGGTAGGTCACAGAGACCGTCACCTTATGTTTCTGTAACTGAGCATTTCCAACCCTGAAAGGGACTGGCCAGGAGTTTTCTGAGATCCCAAACATATATTTCGTTTAAAATTCTCATGTAAGTGAAAAATATAAAAATGGAAGGCAAGAAAAAGTACCTAATATGTCTGTGGCTTTGGCTGAAGAAGTTTCAAAGCAGAATTTAGATAGGTTGAATTGTGGTTTATTAGGTGCTCTGAATTAAATGAGTTTAGAAAATAATTTGGTTTTTTCACAATCAGAGATGAAAGAGAAGACAAAGATAAGAAATTCCATGGTTTTCAGAGTTGAAAGAGGCAACTTTTTGTATTCTCGTTTATCAAAGACTTCAGACTCAGCCTCTGGGCAAAGAATAAATATGGTATCATTGCATTAAGTTGGGCCCCGATACAGTAAATCCTATCTGTTAGACAAAATGGCTTAGAAAAAGAGATCCAGCATATGGTTAGATGGAAGTCTGATAAGCTCAAAGTACCCTTAATTAAATCTAGAGAGAGGCATATAGCAAAAAGAATTAGTGTTGCAGTTGGCATATGGAACTGACTGGCATCAAGTAGTTTGAGTTTTTTGAGGGAGCTCAAACTACTTGGGGGAGAAAATTTTCCTATTATAAAGTAAGGGAAACTATAACATTTTTGATCATGAGATCCGGGACTTTGAGTCTAATGTGTGATTTAACTTCCTGGGTTTCTTGGAGAAGATACAAGTGTATTTTGTTCACAGGAGGAAAATAAATATTTGAGATAAAAAAGAAGCCACGGGTACAGTATATTATTTGTTCACAATCATCTATTTATTTTTCTACCTTACCATGCTGTTATACAAGCAGAATGTATTTTCCTGTTTCTTCACTGGATTTGGCCATGTGACTTGTTTTGGCCAGAAGAATGTGATCAGTAATGGGACGCACCTTTCCCTAGCAGAACCTTTAAATGCTCTTGCATGTCATGACTCTGTCCTCTTTTAAACTTCTCTCCTGGACCATAAGGACAGCCAGGGTCACTGTGTACCAAAATAAAAAAGCCAAGTAGAGCAAACCAAAGCCAAGCTTAATCCTAGAACGGTCCAGGAGAACCAAGCAAAAGCCAATGTGTAGCACTCGGATCACACAAATAAGTAATATGTGTTATTGTAACAGATTGAGATTGCGGGCGCTTGTGGCCAGAAAGGGAGTTTTATTTACAACTTCTCTCTCCAATCCCTATTCTTTCACTAGCCGTTCAAATTTTATCTCTTCCTTTCTCAGTCACTTTGAATGTGTTTTCTTTCTTCCTTGAATGCACTGCCCATATTTTCATCCCACATCCACTTTCCATACAGATTCTTCACCTCTCAAGTCAAAACCTACTTCCTCAGGAAAGCCTTTCTTGATCCTCTGGGTTAGGGTTTTTTCCCTGTTATATTTCATCCTGTCACTTTTATTTTCTTAAAACTAAACCCAATTTATATTTTTATATTTTAAGTTATGCAATTATTTGAAAAATACTGGTCTCTCCAACTACACTGTAAACTATGTGAGAGTAGGGATTATGTCTTATAATCAGCATCTGAAACAGTGTTTGGTACCTAGAAGAAGTTCAATAAATATTTGTCTGAACAAATACATGTTAACAAGTTATATAAATAAATTTAAGCCTCACATTCTATGTAACTACTTATGTCTGGATATTTTTCTTGAGGATATAACTAATTTGTTTCCATTCATTGTGTAAACTTGAAATTGGAAAAGTGATTTACTGATAATTCCCATTAAATACTTCTCCCATTCAATGCTGTGCATGTTCCTGTTACCCAACATGCTACTGTTTCTTGATACAGTTTCCTGTTTCCTGATGCTTAGGACTACCTTGAATAAAGCCTTTGGGACACTAGAATGAATACTGAGATGAAACATAGATGGATCTTTTTGTAGAATTCTGCTCTAATTACTCTGCAAATATTAGAATGTTCGCAGGATAATATTTAAATTAAATTTTACTCTCAAATTATTTCATTTTTCAAAGAAAACCTTTTTCTGTTAAAAGCACACCTGAAATGTTCAAATAAAGTCATTTCTGTGGTAAAGCAATTGCCCAGGGCAGCTTCTAAATAGAAGATTAGAAAGCAATAGTCATTTTACTCTGAAAAGCATATTCCAGAGATTCGCAAAGTTTTCTCCCCTCCTCTTTTACTGTGACACACCAAAACTAAATTGTTTATCTTTTATGAGCGTCAATTTTCTCTTTGACAATATGGTGGTAAGGGGCTTAAACATACGCTTAGTTATCAGAGAGCGATAAGGTTTTTTATTGGTTTCATACAAGTCACCATTATTAGTTGATCTTTTAAAAATAACAGTAACTATTCCTTGCATTACTTTGAATATTAAATTATGTACCAATACATAGAACATGTAATATTTGCTAACACATAATTTTCTTTCAATGCATATTTTTCTTTATCATTTCTTGGAATCATTAGGATAACTAGATAAGACCCTTTAAACTGTGTTTAATGCAGAATTAATACGCAGTAAGCACTTTTCTCTCTTTTTCTATCCAGTGTTACTTTATGTAAGGGATATTTACTATAAGTTTTATCTTTCTATTTGTTTTTACTTTAATAATTGTTTCATTGCTTATTTTTTAAAGTCTCAGAGAATGAGATTTGAATAATTTTATTTGTCATACAAGTTCAGTTTAAGTGTCTGATTTAAACCTTTTCTGGAAGTACCAGAATAAATCCCACACACGAGCCCTCCCATGTTTTCACACTGAAACATAAATTCCCAGATCAAAATATGGCACATTTATCTTTGCAGAAAATCAACATATCAATATGCCTAGAAGCAAAAGATAAATTTTCTCTGTGTTTGATCAATAGAGTAATAACTATAAGTGCTATGAATGAAGATAAAGCTATCTCTTCTATTTTCATATCCAACCACATTATTTGACTTGACCTCATCTGTGTCAGAGTATTCTATTGCCTGACTACACATAAAGCAAAGAACATATTTCCTTTCATTGATTCTCAATTTCCTCATCATTAATTTCATTGACTGAGTAGCAGGCTTCGAAATTAAAGAAAAGTAAAGCTTAAACAGTGAACCCCAGTCAGTTTAGTATTCTTATCTTTTAAAAAATTATTTTGGCATTTTTTTCATGAAAATGAAAAAGAAGATAAAAGAAGGAAAAGGCAAAACATACCTAATACTGAAATCCTCATTCTTGGAACAGTGCTTGATAAAATTATCAAATAACCTGTAAATAAGTAAAGTAAGATTTGTAAACAAAGCAATCAATACCCATATACTATACATTCACCAGAGAGTCAATAGAGAAGTATGTGTTGGTGGCCTATTTGTACCAAGACTGTGAAAAATACTGGAGCTATCTAGATGAAAAGTCTTTCCCCAAGAAACATGTAATTAAGTGGAGGTAACATGTTAATTATTACAGTGGAGCTACAGTACTGCAATGGAAAGAGTGAGGGGAAGGCAGCTATCTCTAGAGAAGTTAGGGGCTACCTAGAGCTAC
This sequence comes from Nomascus leucogenys, assembly GCF_006542625.1. Lineage (NCBI taxonomy): Eukaryota > Metazoa > Chordata > Mammalia > Primates > Hylobatidae > Nomascus > Nomascus leucogenys. Next base: position 99,704,244 of record NC_044395.1, read on the forward strand.
CTGGAGAATGTACGGAGTATTTTATTTACTCATTTTCATATTGTTCATTCTCTTTTATTCTCAAGTCATATTCCATTCATTGTCATATTATTCTAATGGTTAACATGTAAGCTAATTATCTTATTGATAATAGTAATTAAATAATTTTAATAAGGATCACCTTTGACACAGGTTGATAAATCTTTATCCTACCTCTTATATTAGTCCTAATCAAGTTGAGCTTTTTTCTGATTCAATTGTAATTGACTTTATAGCTCATGAATTTATTGAAGTGTCTGATATTTTAATACTATAGTCTTCATGTTTAGAATAATATTATGTTTAATAAAAATGTGTTGAACAAATCAAAGCACTATATACCTTAAATTTCAGTGGAAGAGGATATTTTTAAAAGTACATAAATTGCAAAACACAGTAATAAGCTTGGTGAAAAGTATAAAACAAGGTGATGCAATAGAAAAAGAAAGTGGCTATTTTAAATAGAGGAAATAAGGAAGGTCGTGAGGAAGTGGCAACTGATACCAGGCATGAACGGCTAGTTGCATGAAAATCTTCAGAAAGAGCCGTGAAAGTTAAAAGAAGAGCCCACTTAAAGACTCTTAAGTTGGGAATAAACTTGGCAATTTGGAAGCATAGAAAGAAGGTAAGTATGTATGAAAAAGAGTAAGAATAGAAGAATATTATCTAATATAATGTGTGAAAAGTTGAATATGGGTAGATTATTGTGGGCTTTTGTAGGCTCAGATAAAGAGTGTGAAGTTTCTTTTGAATTCAGTACAGTGTCTTTGGTGCAATGGTTCTCAGCCAGGTAACAATTTTGCCTCCCAGGGTAAATTTGGCAGTGTGGACACATTTTTAGTTGATACAACTAGGAGGGAAAGGTGCTACTGGCATCTAGTGAATGGAAGCCAGGGATGCTGCTAAATATTTTACAAGACACAGGATCGTTCTTCACAACAAATAATTATCTGGCCTAAAAAGTCAATAGTATTGTGGTTTAGAAACCCAATTTAAGGAGACTGTAAAGAGATAATGATAAAGTAACAGCATCTAACTTACATTTTAATTAATCTGGATACTAGTTGGAAATTAAATTATAGAACACTTCACATCGAACTCAAGTGACAAGAGAGCTTTGTAGTGATCAAAAAAAATAAGATATAATAGCATTTATATTGATCACATATCTATGTAGTTTTATTTCTGAAAATATGACTTCACCTGTGTTGCATATAAATCCATCTAGTAAGTCATATTCTAAATTCTAACGCATTTATATCCTCTTCACCTCTTACCTCTAAAAGCCTTGCAGCTTCAACAACTTCGACAGTAGAAAAAACAAATCCATCCATCATTAACAGATTATTTAACATTTCAGTGTAATTTCATATCCATCTTACCCCCAGCCCCAATACTATTTTTTATTTGTTTTCTTCAGGATCATAATAAATAAAACACGATATTTCTTCCTGTGAGGATTTATATCACCAGAATGAGAATGAAGTGTGAAAGCCAAACACTCTCCATTAACTATTGTTTATACGGCATTTTTACTTGTCAAATGTTATTCACAGAAGAACAAAATATGATGGGGATATTTTTTCTTCTCCAATTCTAGGCAATTTGATTAAGTTGCTACACATTCATACATCATTCAGTGAAAAACAGTATTTGAACTAAAGCAAAAAAGACAGAAAATAATTTTGATAGTTCAGAAAACAACAGAGCTTCTAGGAATTGGGAATTTTGAAGGAATTTTCAAATTTGTCATGTTCTTTACTTCTAAAGCCAGTGAAAAGTGACAGAGATTCTTTCATTCAAAGACCTGTGGTCACCACTAACCTGTGATGATTATTAGAAGTATTTCAGTCTGAATGTTTGCTCCTTGCAAAATCATCAATGAAACCTAATCACTAGTATGATGGCACTAGGAGGTAGAGCCTTTGGAAAGTGACTAGGTCAAGAGGGCAGAGTCCTCATGAATTAGATTAGTGCACTTATAAAAGAGGCCCCAAAGAGCTGCCTTGACCCTTCCGCCACGGGAGGACACAGCTAGAAGGTGCCATCTATGAACCAGAACGTGGGCCCTGACCAGACACTGAATCTAACAGCATAATGATCATGGACTCCACAGGCTCCACAACTACGAAAAATAAATTTCTGTTGTTTATAAGCCTTGTAGTCTATGACAATGTGCCATCACAGGCCAGATAGACTAAGACAACAGGTGTTGTAGACGGCTACTCATTTAAATTTCAGTTCTACCATTCATTTGCTTTTAAATGAAACATAGTTAAACTTCTTTGAGTCCCAGTTTGCTTTCCTATAAACTGAGAATAATATCCATTATTAAATAAGAAAATCAGACATGTGGTACATGCTGTTACTGTAACACCCAGGAGTTAGGAGATATCCTGTTATTCAGATTTCTATTCAAATCATGTGGTCATTGTTGAATGGCCATGTTTTAATGAGTCAGGCACATTTTACTTAGCTAACTCTTCCTAAAATTGGAGCTAAGAACCGATTTGAATGCTGCCCATCTCCTCCCACTTTATTTTTTCAAGCGAAACATAAATTCAGTCATATTTATGAGCCCAACCCTGATCCTCAGGTGCCTTGGGTCACATTACTGGGATCTACCAAATGGTCAATTTCTATCTGCTCAGTTCACAACTGCAGGAAAGAACAAACTCTCTTAGTTATTTGACAATGGCAGAGACCAAAGAGAGATTGGACTTTTGGATATATATGTCTACAAGAAACAACCGAAAGAACAATGTATTCCCAAGAACAAATGACAATCACTTCACGTAAATAAGTCAAAAGGAGGAGCTGCTAAGGGAATAAAATAGAAGGAAAATAAAAGTCAATCTTTATATTACTTATTCTGGGTTAAAAGTGTATGAATCAAAAATGTTTGATACGGTATTTGATTTAGTACTAATGAGTGAAGAAAATATTGTTTTCCCATGTATAGACGAGAAAACTGAGATTATAGGGAGAGGTTAAATAAGTTGCTCGCACGTTTACACGTACAAAATATTAGAGCTTAAATTTTTACCTGTTTTGTCTCCATAAAAAGCCAATGATATCTCTACTAAAGTACATTTTCTTTGCCATGTAGTGCTATGTGAAATGACTTGTCAGCTAAGCATGGAACTTAATGGTACAATATATATCATCTTCAATTTCAATCAAATACTTGAAATATAAATTTAGACAAGGACAAATAAGGTAATAATGCAGCTTAAACCTAAAGTATGGCTGTATAAATTACACATCAGCAGCCACCAGTTATGATATACAGCAGGTGATTCATTATAATTCAACTCACCCTTAAGATTTTAGGAAGAAGAATAAGGCAAATCTATCCTTAGCCTGTGTGGTACTCATTAAAACCACAACACTATTTCTTCTACAGAATACGTGATAATGTTTTCTAAGGCTAGTTTGATCAACCTTTGATTTTTCTCTTTAGGAATCTTGGAATTTAAGCAGAGCTATAAATAAGTGAGAGTAGTTGCCTCAGTTCTCAAAGATTCATTCTCTCATTTATAAGGAACATATTTATTGGATGCTACATTCAACTATGGCTTTTCCTGAACTTTCCATTCTGAAAAGACAAAAAGCATAAATCTTTATAAAAAGGAGCAATTAAATTGCTTGAACATATAACATGGCTGAAAAAATTACAGGAAATATTTTAAAGTACGATTTGTACAATTTGTAATATTTTTAACAGAGCTCTGGTATCCACCAATTTGTCCATAAAGAAGAATTTCAGTGAAATATTTTTATACATCTTGAATACAGACTTCCATTATATATCTTCTGAAACGGGTAAGTGGCTTTGAATAATTTAGTGTCATATAATTTCTAGCAAACCTCAACCTTTAGGATATTGAGTTACAAATGAATGAAGGCATACTTACATGTATACATATACATGCATACATATGTGAAAAGAGCAATCTCCTTCTTACAACTGTATATGTAAGTAGCCTGCAAAGTGCTGGGGTTGAGTCATTGGGGAATAAAGGAAGTAATTCAAACTTTCTTTCTATTTATTTATTTATTTATTTATTTTGAGGCAGAGTCTCGCTCTGTCGCCCAGGCTGGAGTGCAATGGCACAATCTCAGCTCACTGTAAGCGCCGCCTCCCGGGTTCATGCATTCTCCTGTTTCAGCCTCCCAAGTAGCTGGGACTACAGGTACCTGCCACCAGGCCCAGCTAATTTTTTTTGGTTTTTTTTTTAGTAGAGACGTGATGGTCTTGATCTCCTGACCTTGTGATCCACCCGCCTCGGCCTCCCAAAGTGCCGGGATTACAGGCGTGAGCCACTGTGCCCGGCCAGTAATTCAAACTTTCTAAGTTTCTTTCCCTCACTGTTCATTGTACAGGTTTGACAAGATAATACCCTCTGGCTTCTAACTGTCTGACCTTTAGGGTAGTTTCTTCTGCTAAATAATTTATTTAGTATAAGCCATCTTAGATCATCTCTATTTCCTAGTGCTATGGGAAAAACAAGGTAAAAAGGATAAAAAAAATAAGCATATGGAGTAATTTTTCATCCTATGAAGACTAGACAATAGCCAATAACTATTCTCTTGATTCAAAAGAAAATCAAACAACCCTCTCTTCTTCATCCCCGTGGAAAATTTCACCAGCAGTGTTATGGGATCCTTGGAGTATCACTTCACCAGCTGGAAACCTCTGTGACCAGTGATGCCTTTGCCCAAGTTTTGCTCTGACCTGCTGGGCTCATTCTGTCCACTCTGCCTGGCAGGCTTTAGTTGGCCTGCACTACCAGCCTGGATCTCACACCAGTCAAGGGTGAGCCAGGTGCGGAAGGGCGAGGGGTGTGTGAGCGAGTGTGGGGTCCAGCCACTGAGCATAGCCAGGCATGCCAGCTGCTGCCATCGAGCGGCAATCTCCAGATGCCAGCATGGGCACCAGCTCCTGCGAGGCCACAGCTGGACCAGGCATAGCCAGGAAGCAAGAAGCTTCCACAGCTGGCACCAGGAAGTGTGGTGATGCTTGGAAGCTTGAGGACTCCAGGAACTACGCAGCCCCAAAGATGGAGTCACAGCCCTGGCTCATGGAGCTCCCAGATCTGAGCTCCCAGAAGGGTGGAAGCTCTTCTCTCCTCTTTATCCACAACGTGGTGAGCAAGTGGCATGTTTCAGCCCTGTTTGTGTTACAGCACATTTAGCCTCGCCATTCTGCAGGTCCTGAGTTCTTGTCCTACGTCCAGGGAGAATGCAGTACACAGAGGAGTGGAGGGTGAGCAAGACAAAGAGGAGTTTTACTGAGTGATACAACAGCTCAGAGGAGACCCACAGTGGGTAGCTCCTCTCCCTAGACAGGGCGTCCCAACCAATCCAAGCTACTGATGGCAGTGGCAGCCCATCTAAAGGGGCTGCTGCTATGGCGCCAGCTGCAGTGGGGTACGGGGGCAGGCCGTAGGTCCTCAGGTGCAGACGCCCAGGCACACAGTCCCTGGAACCTACCCCTGGGAGCCACGGCTATGGGGCCAGGCTGTGAGAAAGTTCAGCTCTTAGCAGAGAGGGTAGCTCAGTTCTTAGCAGAGAGTATAGTTCCTTTCTGTTGGGCAGGTTGTCTAGATGAGTGTTCAGCTCTCAGCAAAGAGGGTAGCTCCTCTCTGCAGCTGGTGATCCTGTTGTCTCTCCACCCTCTCCTCAATCTGGCTGACTCCAGGGTTTTTATGGGCCTCAGAGGAGAGGAAGTGTGTGCTGATTGGTCCATGGGCTGCCAAGGGCAGGCCCAAGGAAAGCACCAGAAGTTCCTCCTCTGGTCAGCTGGACTAGTGGCCCAGCACCCAGGCTTCAGGCCTTCCCCAGCTCGAAGGTAGGACTTCACCGGGGACCCACTCTCTTCAGCCCAGGAGCTTATCTGCCTCCTGTGGCTGTTCATGGTGCCCGGGCTATTCATGCCAAAGGGTGCCCGCAGGCCAGCACTGGGCTGTCCTCAGCACCCCCTTGGCCTCCCTCCTGTGCTTGTTTATGCCCAAAGTCCAGAGGGGGCCGAGGTGGCAGGGGGCTGGTGTGTCAGTGCTGCCCTTAGCATGTGCGCACAGTCAGGCTGCAACATCACCCAGGCTCAGCCCTAACTTTGCTTCAAGATCGGAGCGGGCACCAACAGTGGGCAGAAGCCAGGCATTAGGAGCAGGCACTTTCAAACCTGCAGGGAAAAGGGGGGCCTTCCTGGGCCCCGAGAGTGCAGGGATGCCTGGGTCCACAGCAGCAGCTGGCTGGCCGCAGCTGCACCCTGGGAGCTCCTGCCTGGCTAGCTTGGAAGGGGTGGGGCTCTTGCTTGTCTCTAGCTCCCACTGGCTCATGCACCCGTCCTGGAGACGATCATGGGCTCCAGGTCCAGCCCTTGGGAATGTCAAACTTAGTGGTCACCATGATGCGGGGTAGATCCTGAGGATACGACCTCAGATGGCCCCACACAGAGCCTCTTTTCAAGGCTCAGGAACTTGGTGCCATCAGCCGGGTGGGTGCAGTGGCTGCGTCGCTGACCAGGTCCTGGAAGGAGGTGCCACTCCCACCTCTCCCTGCAGGCACCTCAAGCAAAGCCTCAGCTCCACATCTCTGCTCAGCCCTAGCACTCTATGTGAAAGCACTGGGCCCTACTCTGCCTCAGAGCCCCTCTCTACCCTCTCCCTCACACCCAACTGTGCTGCCCGCCTGCTGGCAGGTGGCTCAGCCTGGCCCCATAGTGGTGGCTCCCAGGGGTAGGTTCCAGGGACTGCCCGCCTGGGAGTTTGCACCTGAGGACATGCGGCCTACCCTTGTACCCCACTGCAGCTGGTGCCACAGCAGCAGCCACTTTAGATGGGCTGCCACTGCCAACAGTAGCTTTGATTGGTAAAGACTCCTTGCCCAAGCCGCAACTTTTAAAAAACTTGCTTCAGCAAAAGAATATTCTAAAACTATTTTCTGAACATATTTTTTAATCAAAAAGTATTTATAGAACTAAGATTTTACATGGAAAATGAAACAAAAACTCTAAATTAATGTAGAAGATTATTAATGAATAAGGATAAATATTTAGAAAATTTTCAAACTGTACTTAAATTACTAATTTTTGCAAAGGAAAGTTGTTAGATTCAGATCTCCCAGCCCATACCTATTGGCATATAACTTTAAAAAGATTGAACTTTTCTAAAGCTAAATTTTCTCAGTTGTAAAATGGATTAAATATCAATTGATACTATATTTGATGGTTATTTATAAACTATAATTGCAACATAAGTATTATGAAACTAAATATTATATATGTACACATATATAAAATTGGTTGCATTTCTCTGAGTTAAGTTTTTGAATGACTTATGAAATTGCTTAACTGGCAGTTTTATGACACTTAAAATAGACTTCTTTCATGCAAAAATATGTTTAGTATATTATTCCTTTTCCTAAATTCACATATATATGTATATATATATGTGTGTGTGTATATATATATGTGTGTGTGTGCGTATATATATATATATATATATATATTTTTTTTTTTTTTTTTTTTTTTTTTGAGATGGAGTCTCACTCTGTCACCCAGGCTGGAGTGCAGTGGCGCAGTCTCGGCTTACTGCCAGCTCCACCTCCCGGGTTCATGCCATTCTCCTGCCTCAGCCTCCCGAGTAGCCGGGATTACAGGCACCTGCCACCACGCGTGGCTAATTTTTTATATTTGTAGTAGAGATAGGGTTTCACCGTGTTAGCCAGGATGGTCTCGATCTCCTGACTTCGTGACCCGCCCGCCTCGGCCTCCCAAAGTGCTGGGATTACAGGCATGAGCCACCACGCCCGGCCCACTTTTATACGTTTTTATGAAGCCTTCTGATTTCTAAAACAGAGGAAACAAACAAAAACACTTTTATTCCATTTTATTGAGGCTTCTTTTTATTTGTGTACTTTTGGGGTTATATGAAAAAAAGCTTCTAATGCTAACATTAAATTTCTTCAGTGTATAAGCATCCCAATGTAAAACAGAACAACGAATACTGCAACAGGAAATATTGAGGAGATATCATAATATCAAAAGTCTCGCATACCCAGAAATCTCTGAGAAAATTATTTTTCTTTTCATGTCTTCTTAACTATTCTTTTTTTTCTAAAGTAGTTCTTTGGTACTTTGCCCTTTGCTTATATGTAAAGGGTAGAATAGCGATTACAGGAAATAAAGACTCCATTAGCTTGAGTGGTGCTCTTTGGCTGATAGGCATAATATTCTTAAACTACAGTAATTCACACTACCAGCCTCTACTAATGGAGAATTACTGCATGCATATCTATGAATGTCCTAAAATACTTTTTCTCTTTATAAAGAATCGGACAGAAGCAGGTAGGATATGAAGAATCATTTAAGTGCAGCAAGAAAGCCATTAGGATCATAATTTCCAAGTATTAAGAAACAGATAATGAGCCTTGGAGAAGGGTCAACTTACTCTTGTACATATGTCATCGGCTTACTTCTAATGGGGAAAAAGAGAGATTAAAATGCTCCAACTGTTACCTAAAGAATTTCTTTTGTGGGGAAACACTACCTTCAGAAATAAGGTGCTTGGCAAAGTCTCTCAACCTAGCTAATAACATAAAATTTCAAGTGAGTTTTCCTCTTGTAAAAATGTATTTTTCAGATTTGAATTTTAGAGAGTGATGGCTCAATTTTAAAATCCAAAATAATACAAGCAAAAAAGAGATATTAAATAGAACCAGCAAATGCATAAATAAAAACAGTAAAAATGTTGTATCTGTGCTTCTTTATACAAATTTTCTATGTTTAGGGAATCAGTGAACTCTAAAGGTCCGTGAGCACTAATTATCGCATTATCTACCAGCAGGACTTTATTTCTAAAGACCACTCTTACCTTCTTAAAGCAACATAGAATTGATTCAGAGTTTTGTAGACAGGCACCAGTGATTCTTTTTTTTATTTTTTTATTTTTGGGGTGAGACCAATTCTCTCTCTGTTGCTTAAGCTGGAGTGCTGTGACGCAATCTCAGCTCACTGTGCAACCTCCACCTCCCGGGTTCAAGCAATTCTCTGCCTCAGCCTCCCTAGTAGCTGGGATCACAGGCGCTCACTACCATGCCTGGCTAATTTTTGTATTTTTAGTAGAGACAAGACTTCACCATCTTGGCCAGGTTGGTCTTGGACTCCTGACCTCGTGATCCACCCGCCTCAGCCTCCCAAAGTGCTGGGATTACAGGTGTGAGCCACCGTGCCCAGCCAGGCAGCAGTGATTCTTCATCAAAGTTTACAGCCAAGGAAGCGGAAAAGCAGAAACAAACTGACTTAAATGATGAGCTAACTACATGAATTTAACTCTGCAACTAAGGCTCCATCTCCTAAGTTAGAGTTAAGCTATGTGAAGTCTAAGCCAGCATCATCATCTACAAGCGCAACATTTTCCACATCAAGAAGGAGAGCACAGACGAGCATCAGCACCAATAACAGCCACAGAATCCCAGACTCCCTGATCTCACTGGGACTTCAATGTTTCATTCATTGTTTACGGAAACAACCTCAATGATGACAGAAAATATGTTTCAGTAATTGTGAGAAAAACTCATATATGTAGAAAAAATAGGTACCAATATTTAGGGGTTTAAAAGAACATATGAAGAAAACAATTACTAATACAGCAGTATCCTTATCACCCTGCAAGAAAAAAGGCAAGGGAGATGGCATGACAATTCAGTGTCTCCAATCTTACTAGAAATCTCAAGTAAAGTTGTCATGGGCTGACTACTCATTGAAATTTCAGATAATAACTATCCCTTGTTTTCTTCAGTTCTTTATGATTTACAGCCATTCACATAGATTATTTCCCTTAAATTTCAAAATCGGGCAAGCAAAATTTTTACATCCATATCCCAATTATATATATGAATACACAGAAAGTCAAAATAACTTTCTTAATAGCATACAGATGCAAGTAATATATCTGAGGGACTTAAGCTAAGCTCTTTAGACTCCAAACTGCTCTTTCCAGTACTGCAAAATGTAAAATATTAATTTTACACGTTCTGGAAGCTTAGAGAGTTCATTGTGCATATAACCAATTGTATGTGACCTGTGGCAAACACACAAAAAAGTAGAAATAGTAGGATTATTTTGCTGTAGTGAAACTTGTGTGTTTAGCATATAGTAAGGAGGCTTACTATACTTCCTAACAGAAGAAATTTAAGTATTCATCCCCAAATGGGTTTGTCAGGTAACAAGAAATTGTAATAGCCATTAAATATTTGCCACTCTTCTAAAATAAGTGTCTGATAGAGCAATTGATTTTTTAAGCTAAAAGGGGATTTATTAACATTCTAATATGAATCCTTTATTTTTACAGAGGAAGAAACAAAATCATAAAAGGATAAAGTGATTTTTCTAACATATGTATGTTTGTAAACTATTGGCAGACAATGCAATAAGGAAGGGGAATTCAAGTCCAGAAAAGATGGATGTATGGTCTGTGGAATTAATATTAATAGTTTAATTAAAAATAATCAGAGTAATATTTCCTGAGGGTTTTTCATGTGACAAAATCTCTGTTATGTTTTTCATGTCTTAGCTAAGAGCAATCATAAAAGGTGATATTATAACATCTAATTTGGAGATAATATCAGATATGGTTTGGCTCTGTGCCCCTACCCAAATCTCATTGTGAACTGTAGCTCCAATAATTCCCACATGTTGTGGGAGAGACCCAGTGAGAGATAATTGAATCATGGGGGTGGTGTCCCCCATACTATTCTCATGGTAGTGAATAAGTCTCATGAGATCTGATGGTTTTATAAGGGGAAACACCCTTCACTTGACTCTCATTCTCTCTCTTGCCTGCTGCCATATAAGATGTGCCTTTCACCTTCTGCCATGATTGTAATGCCTCCCCAGCCATGTGGAACTGTGAATCCATTAAACCTCTTTTTCTTTGTCAATTACCCAGTCTCAGATATGTCTTTATTAGCAGCCTAAGAACAGACTAATACAATATCACAGACCTAAAATGAATAATATCTTGCCCGTTGTCAAAAGATCAGAAATTCAGACCTAGCTTTCTAAAATACCCTTACACTCTGCTACAGTGGTGGAGGCAGCTCATTTTCAATACTCATCTTCAACCACTTCATTTAACACTTGGCCAGCCTGAATAGAGACTATATTTCATAGCTTCCCTAGCATTTGTAGTTAGTTATAGGACTAAAATTTGGCCAGTGGAATGAGTGGAAGTGAGGTTTGCAACTTCTGTTTACTAACCTGACAGAAGAGACATGCTCTCTCTATCACCTTTTCCCTTTCCAGCTGGCAGAATACCGGTAAGGTGGCAATCTATGTTGAACAATGTGGATTGGACAGCACTCTAGTGATGACCCAGCCACAAGATAGTGGAGTCTAGTTCTCCACCCTGTATTGCCACCAGATTAGACCCAAATTGCTTACCACAGGACTTGAGAAAAATATGTCGCTGCCTTGTTATATCACATTTTTTTGTGACATAGTTTCATTCTGTCGTCCAGGCTGGAGTGCAGTGCTATGATCTCGGCTCACTGCAACCTCTGCCTCCCAGGGTTAAAGCAATTCTCCTGCCTTAGCCACCTGAGTAGCTGAGATTTCAGGTGCCCACCACCACACCTGGCTAATTTTTTTGTATTTTTAGTAGAGACGGGGTTTCACCATGTTGGCCAGGCTGGTCTCAAACTCCTGACCTCAAGTCATCTGCCCACCTTGGCCTCCCAAACTGCTAGGATTACAGGTGTGAACCACTGCGCCCGGCCTATACCACTATTTTCAATCTTTCTTGGAGATGTAGGTCTGTGTTATAAATAACAAAACTGCCTTTTGGTACATAACAGGATGCAACAGATTGTTGAGATCTGTGCAATAGTTTCATGAAACTGATTGAGGTGAACAATCTGACAGCCAATGACAGCCAATGCAATGTGATGCCCTAAATCTGGTATTTTAAATCATACATTTATCTAAAGAAAATAACTCAGACACATTATGTGGCCCATTCTGCTTTATCCCTCAAAACATTTTTTTCTCTTAATTGGCTAATTAACAGTGTTTTAATAATAATTTCTAAAAACCTTGGGCATCCTTACCTCCATTCCTTGACTGCCATTCTGAACCCCTTGCCTGTTTAGGGTAATCCTCTGTGGTAACAGAATATTTTATCACACTTATCACCTTAAGTTTTTTGTTTTTGTTTTTGTTTTAATATCTGGCTGTTTCCTTGCTACAGTAAACTCCTTCATGGAGAAATCATCTTATGTCCAACTTTGCATTCTAATTTCCTATAAATGTGTCTAACGTATTGTGGGCAATTAGTAAATGTTGAGATTACTTGATTCGTTTATGAAAAGGCTTTTGACAGTTATGTAAAACTAGCACCATACAGAGACGTGTATGGGATGTTGCAGGTGACATGGACAGGTAAAGCTAAATAGTAAACTGAAAAAGTTTAATATAATGATGGCATTAACCTTGAAAGCATTAGTTTAATCAGCAATACAGAAATAAAAAAGGGTTACCACATTCTGTTTCTGTTGTGGAATTATTTCTAATGATGCATTTCTAAGAGAGACTGAAAGAAAGTCATTCTAAAGTATCAACCTAGGAGGATGCTAAAAGTTGTGTGTAGAAACCAAAGTGGTAGTGAGGCTTTTGATCAGAAGCCACACTCCTCATCAAAACTTCCAACATCCTGCAGAATCCAGGGCTGCTACCTCTCTCCAGCATCATCTCATTCTTCACTCCTTTGTGTGTGTCCTGGCCACACTGACCTGCTTTCTGTTCTTGGAACACACCAACCTTTTGGTGCATTTGGACCTTTGCTGTTGCCACTCTCTCCTCTGGTGAATTTCTTTTCCCAACATTTTGCTAGCTCCTTTTCATCTTTCATATTTTAGCTCAAAGGTCAATCTTCAGAAATGCCTTTCTGAGAAACTCTTTAAAGTTTTCACATCCCCTCTCCCTAACCAAAGTTATATTTATAAAATACCATTTATTTCCTTCATAATTATTTTTTACAATTTGACAAATACTGTTTTTATGTATTCCTTTAGTTTCTGTCTCCTGCTAAAATGACAATAAGTTCATATCAGTAGGAGCACTGTCTGTCTGGGAACACTGTAAACACTGTTTACTGTTGCATCCCCATTACCTAGGACATAACTTGGTAGACAAAATGTACTTAATAAGTTCTTGAAATTCATAATAATCAAGACCACGTATTTTGGGTCTGAGGTCTACACCGGACCTAAGACTTGGCTGAGCAGTATTTGAGGAATAATGAAAGCAACATACCAAGAATATGCTGAATGGCGAATTCAAAGAAAGAGCCTATAGTGAAAGGTGAAGATCAAGCAGAATGATACTGAGGTATCTGAATAGTGCTGCTAACAGATTTGTGTCACCCCCTCTTCACCCCCAATTCATGTGTTGAAGTCCTAATCCCCAGTATTTCAGAATAACACTGCATTTGGAAATGTAATCTTTAAAGAGGTAATTAAGATAAAGTAAGGTCATTAGGACAGGTCCTAACCCAATATGACTAGTGTCCCTACAAGAGGAAAGAATTAAGACACAGACTTGCACAAAGGGAAGACCATGTGAAGACACAAAGAGAAGAAGGCCATCTATAAACCAGGGCCAAAAGTCTCAGAGGAAACCAATCCTGCTGACACCTTGATCTCAGATACCTAACCTCCAGAACTTTAAGGAAATGAAGTTCTGTTGGTAGGTCCACAGTCTTTTTTATGGCAGTCTTAGCAAATAAACACAGTTGCCTATTTGAAAAAATTATCAAGAGGAAACAGAGAGTGAAGGAGTCACCAGACATAAAACCTAACACTAAGCTAGGAGAGAAGGACCGTATTTAAAGCCATGTTCTTTGTAAACTGACACTAATGGTAGTGTCTAGCGGGAGAGAAGGGAGGAAAAAGCAAAAGGTAGAAAGGCAAGAAAGGGAAGGCAACATGAAAGAACTTACACAGGAAGTTGATGCACGCTGAACAAAATGTTGGGTGGCCAGTAAGATGATGAGATGAGTGCTAACCCCAGCAAACCATGCAGCTCATGTACAAAAAGGTAGTCATGATTTCATATTAAATGTAAAGTGAATGTTAACAATGCACTGGCATTATTTTTTCAAGTTATAACGATAACACAGACATTTCAAGGCAAGAGAGGCTGTTTTAAAGCATTTATTCTTAATCAAACACTACTTCCATACTTAGGTTGCAAATTCTCTAGAGTCTAATCACAATAAATATAAAACATCGAGCACCAGGGAATTTTAACTATCTCATCTAACAATGTAAACACCATACTTACAGAGCACTGTGAAAGAAGAAAGTGTTCTCTTTCTAAATCTGTAACCAGATGTGAGATTATTGGTCTTTGTTTCAACCACAATGATGATGGAAAGGAAGAAATTAATTGCAATTTTGAGGAATGGAATGCCTGACAAATAATAGTTTTTACCAGATCATTGTTTTCACTTTTTAATTTCTATCCAGCAAAGCTTTATTTCAATGCTACATCATCGTAATTGCCGTTTTTGTAAACATCAAACTGTGCAGGTGCATTAGAAAACTCACGCTCTGCTGTAGATACAATGAACTAAAGAAATGTAGAATAGAAAATAAAATTGCAGAATTTCTTTGAGCATATGGTGATATGCAGAATGTCTGCTCTAAAAAAGCCTGAAGTGTGTCTGGGCCTTCCAATCTGGTAACCAGCCTTATGCAAAACAGCCTTTATGTTTCAATATTTGACCATTTAATAATTCACCTCCACGCCTTTCTGCAGACTTCAGTTCATCCCACCATATGTTCTTTACTTTAATATTAGGTTTAATGTACTTATGTCCTTCAAATAAGCACTTAATTAGATATAGTCGCTAGATTTCTCATGATTAATGGTTAAATATGAATTCAGGACGGGTTGGTCCATGGATGAAACATCTTGGAATATATCTTGGGATGCTGTGGCAAAATCAGCATAATTAGTGAGCCATGTTATTTCGCAAAAGTTTCTGCCATGAAACTTGAGATTAAACATTAAAATAAATTTCTAATTCTTTAGGAGTGCACGTGAGTTCACTTACTCCAGTTCCTGCCCATGTTCCTAGAGATATGTTCAATGTAGAAATGTGCATTTTAGGCATTGGGACTTAATCTTTACCTTTATTTCATTAATTCATATATCAACTTAAAAATCCCTATTCAAGAGTAATATGTTTATTGTCTGCAAAAAACAAAAGACTGATAACACATGCAAATACTTTAACTTTTCAATAAGTGCATTAGATTAGTGCATGATTCATGCAACTCAGCATTATGTGTAACAATAAACAAACATTACAAATATAGTGTTAGTTTTTGGTCCCCAGAAATATTTTCTACCCAAAATTTGTCCCACTTAACTGTTAAGTTGCTAAAATTTCACCATTATTAGTTCACTCATTTGGGCTTATATTGAATTGCTTCTTTGTTCTAAAACAATGGTTATATCGACATTCACTCATAAAGTTCCTTTTTATGACCTCATACAATCCTAGCTCTGGAAATATACTTAGTAGGAGGTACTTAGTCAAACCAGTTGTATGCCTGAACCTCTTCTTCAACCTTTCTGTCAGACTAAAATCTATTCTCTCTTTGAACCTACTGTATGGTTAAGAAGATACTTCAAATGTCAGAGAGCTTTTTTTTCTAATTTTAGAAAAGGAATTAGAAAAACATTTTCTAATTTTAAAAGTAATAGCTGAATTTTGCTATCCTCGTTAGTTTCTGGAGTGAGATACAGGAAATCTATATTTTTCTACATGATCACTTTTTTAATATTTGGAAATGCCTAGCATGTTCCAGTTTCCTTCTCTCTGTTCTGAATCAATATTGTTACTTCTTCAAAGTTTCCTTCATTGACACGGTTTCTTGGCTACATATTCAAAGAACTGAATAGATAAACTTAGAATGTGGCAGGTACTCTTCCAGGAGTTGGCTGTATAGGGGTAAGTAAACACAGCTCCTCCATCCATGGCTTACAGAATTTAAGGGAGAGGAAGAGAGCAAACAACAAACAAAAATGCGAGTAAATGTAAAAGTCAAACTGCTGATAAATGCTATGAAGAAAAAATCTGAGAGTTCAGTGACAGAGAGTTAAAGCATCATAACTAGCTGACACATAGCCAGGCATAAAGAAGAAAAGTGGAGTTCAAGGAAGAATTATGTTCCCAAGAGAGAAGTCACAGACAAATGACAAATTGGGAGAACGTATTGGAAATTTATACTCCAGGAAAACAATCAATATCCCTGATACTTAAACTGCTTTGAAAACCAAAGTGATCCATATAAAATCCTGTTAAAAATAAGATATTAATGGAAAAACTGATGAAATTTGAATATGATATATAGTTTAATAAAGCATTTTTACTGGTTTCAACAGTTGTCCTATGGTTATATGATACATTAATATTAGGAGAAAGGTGGAAGAAAGGTATACAGCAATACCTTGTACTATTTGTATAACTTTTCTGTAATACTAAAATTAATAAAAAATAAAAAGAAAAAAAAAGGGGGAAAAAGGACCAAAACATCCACCAAGAATGTGATTTTGCAGCAAAAAGTAGGCAAATGCTACTTAAATATGTCAAAAGATAATCAAATTTACTCATAGAAGGAGAACTGTATTAAACCTTCAGTAGGATGCTATTATACCTTTGGCAACAGCTTGACAAAAATTTTAGAAGAATAATAAACTTTTAGGTAAATTTCTGAAAAACATGTAAATCTTTGAAAATCTATCTTTGTTTTTTAGACAGCAAAATAGTGCAACCACTATTGAGTGAAGGTGATGGATTTCTAGCAAAACTACAAACGAACTGCAATTATGAGAATGTACAAGAATAATATGTTGCACTTCTAAGAAATTATTATGAAGCTACACTTCCAAAAATATGAAACAACATACACACAAGCCTATTTCTTGTGGAATTATTTGGAAAAGCAAACTATTGGAAAACGCAGGCATGCCATTCGTAAGATACTGAGCTGAAAAAGGTACAGTGCATTCCGATAAAGGGGTCCAGTGAAACTTAATCTAAATAAAGATCATTACAAACTGACATTAGTGTTTTTCAGTGTATATTGTTAAATAAGAAAGGAAACATATGGAAGAATGCATATAGCAGGCCACTTTTTAGTGAACTAGAAGAGGAAATAAAATATGAATATTCTTTTTTTATTATTATACTTTAAGTTCTAGGGTACATGTGCACAACATGCAGGTTTGTTACATATGTATACATGTGCCATGTTGGTGTGCTGCACCCATTAACTCTTCATTTACATTAGGTGTATCTCCTAATGCTGTCCCTCCCCCCTCCCCCCACCCCATGACAGGCCCCAGGATGTGATGTTCCTCTTCCTGTGTCCAAGTGTTCTCATTGTTCAATTCCCACCTATGAGTGAGAACATGCGGTATTTGGTTTTTTGTCCTTGTGACAGTTTGCTCAGAATGATGGTTTCCAGCTTCATCCATGTCCCCACAAAGGACATGAACTCATCCTTTTTTTATGGCTGCACAGTATTCCATGATGTATATGTGCCACATTTTCTTATTCCAGTCTATCCTTGATGGACATTTGGGTTGGTTCCAAGTCTGTGCTATTGTGAATAGTGCCACAATAAACATACGTGTGCATGTGTCTTGATAGCAGCATGATTTACAATCCTTTGGGTATATACCCAGTAATGGGATGGCTGGGTCAAATGGTATTTCTAGTTCTAGATCCCTGAGGAATTGCCACACTGACTTCCACAATGGGTGAACTAGTTTACAGTCCCACCAACAGTGTAAAAGTGTTCCTATTTCTCCACATCCTCTCCAGCACCTGTTGTTTCCTGACTTTTTAATGATCACCATTCTAACTGGTGTGAGATGGTATCTCATTGTGGTTTTGATTTGCATTTCTCTGATGGCCAGTGATGATGAGCATTTTTTTCTGTTGGCTGCATAAATGTCTTCTTTTCAGAAGTGTCTGTTCATATCCTTCGCCCACTTGTTGATGGGGTTGTTTTTTTCTCGTAACTTTGTTTGAGTTCATTGTAGATTCTGGATATTAGCCCTTTGTCGGATGAGTATATTGCAAAAATTTTCTCCCATTCTGTAGGTTGCCTGTTCACTCTGACGGTAGTTTCTTTTGCTGTGCAGAAGCTCTTTAGTTTAATTAGATCCCATTTGTCAATTTTGGCTTTTGTTGCCATTGCTTTTGGTGTGTTAGTCACGACGTCCTTGTCCATGCCTATGTCCTGAATGGTATTGCCTAGGTTTTCTTCTAGGGTTTTTATGGTTTTAGGACTAACATTGAAGTCTTTAATCCATCTTGAATTACTTTTTGTATAAGGTGTAAGGAAGAGATCCAGTTTCAGCTTTCTACATATGGCTAGCCAGTTTTCCCAGCACCGTTTATTAAATAGGGAATCTTTTCCCCATTTCTTGTTTTCGTCAGGTTTGTCAAAGATCAGATGGTTGTAGATGTGTGGTTTTATTTCTGAGGGCTCTGTTCTGTTACATTGGTCTATATCTCTGTTTTGGTACCAGTACCATGCTGCTTTGGTTACTGTAGCCTTGTAGTATAGTTTGAAGTCAGGGAGTATGATGCCTCCAGCTTTGTTCTTTTGGCTTAGGATTGACTTGGCAATGCAGGCTCTTTTTTGGTTCCATATGAACTTTAAAGTAGTTTTTTCCAATTCTGTGAAGAAAGTCATTGGTAGCTTGATGGGGATGGCACTGAATCTATAAATTACCTTTGGCAGTATGGCCATTTTCACAACATTGATTCTTCCTGCCCATGAGCATGGAATGTTCTTCCATTTGTTTGTATCCTCTTTTATTTCGTTGAGCAGTTGTTTGTAGTTCTCCTTGAACTCCTTGAAGAGGTCCTTCATGTCCCTTATAAGTTGGATTCCTAGGTATCTCAGCAAGTGTAAAAGAACAGAAATTATAACAAACTGTCTCTCAGACCATAGTCTGATTAATTCAGATTCAGTATTAAGAAACTCATTCAAAACTGCTCAACTACATGGAAACTGAACAACCTGCTCCTGAATGACTACTGGGTACATAACGAAATGAAGGCAGAAATAAAGATGTTCTTTGACACCAATGAGAACAAAGACACAACATACCAGAATCTCTGGGACACATTTAAAGCAGTGTGTAGAGGGAAATTTATAGCACTAAATACCCACAAGAGAAAGCAGGAAAGATCTAAAATTGACACCCTAACATCACAATTAAAAGAACTAGAGAAGCAAGAGCAAATACATTCAAAAGCTAGCAGAAGGCAAGAAATAATTAATATCAGAGCAGAACTGAAGGAGATAGAGACACAAAAAACACTTCAAAAAATCAATGAATCCAGGAGCTGGTTTTTTGAAAAGATCAACAAAACTGGTAAACCACTAGCAAGACTAATAAAGAAGAAAAGAGAGAAGAATCAAATAGATGCAATAAAAAATGATAAAGGGAATATCACCACTGATCCCACAGAAATACAAACTACCATCAGAGAATACTACAAACACCTCTATGCAAATAAACTAGAAAATCTAGAAGAAATGGATAAATTCCTGGACACATACACCCTCCCAAGACTAAACCAGGAAGAAGGTGAATCCCTGAATAGACCAATCATAGGCTCTGAAACTGAGGCAATAATTAAGAGCCTACCAACCAAAAAAAGTCCAGGACCAGATGGATTCACAGCTGAATTCTACCAGAGGTACAAGGAGGAGCTGGTACCATTCCTTCTGAAACTAGTCCAATCAATAGAAAAAGAGGGAATCCTCCCTAACTCATTTTATGAGGCCAGCACCATCCTGAGACCAAAGCCTGGCAGAGACACAACAAAAAAAAGAGAATTTTAGACCAATATCTCTGATGAACATCGATGCAAAAATCCTCAATAAAATACTGGCAAACCAAATCCAGCAGCACATCAAAAAGTTTATCCACCATGATCAAGTGGGCTTCATCCCTGGGATGCAAGGCTAGTTCAACATATGCAAATCAATAAATGTAATCCAACATATAAACAGAACCAATGACAAAAAACACATGATTATCTCAAAAGATGCAGAAAAGGCCTTTGACAAAATTCAACAACCCTTCATGCTAAAACCTCTCAATTAATTAGGTATTGATGGGAGATACCTCAAAATAATAAGAGCTATCTATGACAAACCCACAGCCAATATCATACTGAATGGGCAAAAACTGGAAGCATTCCCTTTGAAAACTGGCACAAGACAGGGATGCCCTCTCTCACCACTCCTATTCAGCATAGTATGGGAAGTTCTGGCCAGGGCAATCAGGCAGGAGAAAGAAATAAAGGGTATTCAATTAGGAAAAGAAGAAGTCAAATTGTCCCTGTTTGCAGATGACATGATTGTATATTTAGAAAACCCCATCATCTCAGCCCAAAATCTTCTTAAGCTGATAAGCAAATTCAGCAAAGTCTCAGGATACAAAATCAATGTGCAAACATCACAAGCATTCTTATACACCAATAACTGACAGAGAGCCAAATCATGAGTGAACTCCCATTCACAATTGCTTCAAAGAGAAATCTGTATATTCTTGTGTGTACGTGAGATGTTTATGCTTATTTTTGCAAAAAGAAATAGCAAAGATAAACCAGAAATTAATGAAATATGTTAGTTATAGAGAGTAGATGGACATAGGATGGAAGGAGTAGGTATTAGAGTGTAACTTTTGGGTACACTTTTTAAAATGCTTTAAATATTGACTCATTTAAATATTTTGTATATTTGAAATATAAAATGAACAAAGCAGGAAGAAAAACTAAATCCCCAAACTGACTACAAATACAAATTATAACAATTTTATAGCAAATTGGAAATATGAAAACACAGATCAAATAATTATCCTGTATAACTGTTCAACAATTTACACCTCAAGAAATATGTTCTAACTTCGGAAAGGTCTAAAAGAAATATTGAGAATGATTTCTAGGTTTTTTGACATGTAATGAAATTTGTGGTGTGATTCAAAATTATATTTTATGTTTTGCAGAATAAAGCCAATGAGTACATATACTAATACTTTTGGAAACCAAACTTTTCACTGATTAAGAAGGTAAACACAAATGTGGAATGGAGGTGAGAACAAAAAATGCTATAAAATCAAGTGAGAATGAATATATCAATATGCATTTATAGTTTGTAAAAATATGTTTTCTATATCTGCCCACTAAAATGGCTTGGAAACAATAACACACTTGAGTATCAATAAACATATCTAGCCCCCAGATTGTTATTTCTAAATATCATTCCATTAAAAAATAAGAATAAAGAAATCAGGCTCTTTGGCAAAGTGGATAATTCTAGGTTAGGGAGAGAAAATATAAGGTGAGTTTAGAATACCTTGTTCCTGAAAACAAGAACCCAGTAGCTAATGAGATGAAACTTTTATAAACCAAATATGCGACACTTTGAGCATAAAAATAAGTAATACATAATAAGGAAAATAAGTCATAACACAGAAAATAAAAAACATTCCACAGATTAATAGATAACAATATTAATAATAATAATAGAGAGGGACAGAGAGAGATTAAAATAGAAACATCTCCTTTACAAAAAGTTTAGCTAATAAATGTAGAAGAAATAAAAAAAAATTGGCCAGGCTTGGTGGCTCACACCTGTACTCCCAGCACTTTGGGAGGCCAAGGCAGGTGGATCACGAGGTCAGCAGTTCGAGACCAGTCTGGCCAACATAGTGAAACCCCATCTCTACTAAAAATACAAAAAATTTGCCAGGTGTGGCAGTATGCGCCTGTAATCCCAGCAACTCAGGAAGCTAAGGCAAGAGAATCACGTGAACCTGGGAGGCAGAGTTTGCAGTGAGCTGAGATCACACCACTGCACTCCAGCCCAGGCAACAGAGTGAGACTGTCTCAAAAAACAGAAAAAAAAAAAAGAAAAGAAAGACATAATAGAAAATCATATTGAAGAACTCAAGGTTCACAGAACTGCTTTCCAAAAAGAAAAAAAAAAGACTACTTTGACAATATCTATTGGCCATCATCCTAATCAAGTGATCAAACTTGATATCATGAATATTGGGAGGCTAGATGTTACATGTGTCCAGAATTGATGCAATAAAATATACAAGCATTACCCTCTTCTATGGTTTCAATGTGCTCTCTCCAAAATTCATGTTGAAACTTAATCCCTGCTGTGGTTGCATTAAGAGGTGGATTCTTTGGGGAAGCAATTAAATCATGAGGGCCCTGCCCTTATGAATGGGTTCATATCCTTATAAAAGAGGTTTTAGAGCCAGTTTGTCCCTTTCCTTTTTTTCCTCCATCCATCCCTTCCACCATGTGAGAACATAGCATTTTTGTCCTCCAGGGAATGTAGCAACACGGTACCATCTTGGAAGCAGAGACTGAGTTTTCACAAGACAACAAATGCCTATGCCTTGATCTTGGACTTCCCAGCCTCCAGAACTCTAAGAAGTAAGTGTCTGCTTCTTTAAAATAAATCACTCAGCTGTGGGTTTTTGTTGTAGCATCACAAATAGACTAAAACATTCTTGTAATATTCTTTTCAAAAAGTTTTAATCTGAATCTAGTAGTGATGAAACAAATTAATAAATAGAGAATGTAGGATGTCCTGCAAGATAACTGGCATTAACTCCATAAAAAATTATATGTAGTAAAACCAAAAAAAAATGATGAGGGCTATCTAGATTTAAAATAACTAATAAAACACACAAAACAAATGCATTAATTTTGATTAGATTTCAGATTTTAAAATAATCGGTAAATTTTTGGAAACACTAAATATGGACTGTGTATTGAATTGTATTATTGAGTTAATGTTCTTTTTTTTTCTTTTTTGCTTATAATAGACATATATTAATAGTACATGTTTACTGGGTAGAGTGTGCTATTTCCATACATGTATACAGTACATAATGTTAACATCAGTGTAGTTAGCATGTCCAACATCACAAACCTTTTCTATTTCCTCATTGTGATAACTTTCAAGATCTTTTCTAGATATCTTAAAATATACAATACATTGTTGTTAGTTATACTTATCCTACATGTTATAGAACTCCAGAATGTATTCCTCCAGTCTAACTGTAACTTTGTGCCTATTGACCAACTTCTGTCCATCCCTCTTTCCTCTCCTCTCCCCAGCATCTGGTAACCACTATTCTACTCTCTACTTCTATGAGAACATAATGTTACTTTTTACTAGACAAAAAAGTAGTGCTGTGGTCATAGAGGCAAATGTCCTTATTCTTATGAAATCCTCACTAAAGTGTTTTGCAATAAAACGTCATAATATCTCAGTTTATTTTTGACAGGTTAAGGAGAGAGAAAAAAAGAGTGAATGTTAACAGTTGTTTACCCATGTATGTAGGTGTATCAGTCCATTTTCATATGGCTATAAAGAACTGGCTGAGATTGGGTAATTTATAAAGGAAAGAGGTTTAATTGACTCGCAGTTCTGCATGGCTGGGTAGGCCTCTGGAAACTTACAATCATGGTGGAAGGCAAAGGGAAAGCAAAGTACCTTATTCGCAAGGTGGCAGGAAGGAGAAGTGCAGAGCAAAGGGGGAAGAGTCCCCTGATAAAACCACTAGAACTCATGAAAATTGACTCAATGTCATGAGAACAGCATGGCAGAAACTGCACCCCCCCACACTTGATTTAATTACTTCTCATCAGATTTCTCTCCATCAGCCATGTGGGGATTATGGGGATTACAATTCAACATGAGATTTGGGTGGGGACACAGCCAAACCATATCAGTAGGTGTTAGCTGTAACATTCTTTTCACTACTCTATAGGTTCAAATTTTTTTTAAATAAAAAATTGGTGTAAAATAAACAAACTGAGATTAGGACCACCCTTAACTACTTGGTAGGAGCAAATAAACTATGCCTGAATGAAGAGATAAATATATGAAATACGAAATTACTTCATCTGTATCTCAACTGTCACTCACAATAGTATTTGATCACATGGATACTGACAGCAGTTTGACAATTCTCATTCATTGTAATTTTAAAGTTGAAATAAAGTTTTTAGATCTGTGATATATTCATCAATTTAACTAGTTCTCTGTGAAGAACATATGCTGTATTTTTGGACACATCATTTCTTTTATCTACTACTTCCCCTTTAGGACACTTCCTCAAACTGTTACTCCATGAAGTTCTGGTTTATTACCGATCACAGTTCTCAAATACTCTGATAAAAGAGTTCACACTTGATTCAAGATGGAAAAACTGTTATATTCAATATTCCTACAGTCCACAGTGATCAGTCAAGTGACAAGCCTGTAAAGCTAAACAAATCAGAGTACTTCTCTAAGATTTTATATGAAGCATGAGATTGAGATAATATTTTTTCCTCAAGCATTCCCATATTGTAAAGATGCATACATTCTCTGGATATTATCCCACTACCACTTTTAGATTCCCAAAATACTTGAGGATACCTGAAGTATCACCTAACTATATAAAAACATAGTGGCAAGGAACAAATCAGAAGTATTCATCATAAATATATTATAAAAAGCAGTTTAAATTCAGAGGACCTCTGCTTCTATTCCATGTTCCTATTATGGATATGGATGGTACTTCTAAGGAGTATTAAATAAATATTACTTCTTTATAAACTCAATATATAATGTTTAGCATAACACCTATGTTTAATATAGCCAATTACACTCCTTATAATGAATATAAAGATGAATTTGACAGCAGCTAAAGCATTATCGGGCCACAGAGACCAATTTGTTTATTTTGCTATTTTCCATATTCTTGAAGATCACAAGAACAAAGAACAAGAAACAAAGATGGCCAGGGAGACTCAGCAATACAGGTAGACAGAGAAACAGAGACAACAAGGCCTAATGACATTGTTTGGCCTTTTTTTTCCTCCATTCCATTGGCCAGTGCCATTCCCTGATTGTACAGTTTTCTGAAAATTCTTTTCTTGGCAAAAGCTAGTTGGATTGAGTTGCAATTATGTACAACTAAAAAAACATAATACACAATTGAAGGCAGTGAATATTATTCATGTAGTTTCATTACCTCATCCAAGATGCTAAACGTTCATCCAATGAACTGAAAAACTCTTTATTAAAATAGGGAAGTAATAATATAATTTCATTAATTCAGATCGCATTAAGTTGATTTTTTTTTTATTTTCACTAAAGCTAAGTAACATTATCTATTACTGGAGGCTCCAAACATAGACAACACAAATCCATGCATGGATATACCATTTATAATACATTTTATGGCCCATATTTAAATTACAGGACATTGGAGTGATATGGATTTATTTCTAGCCAGTTTATTTTTGTCTTTGTTCTTGTTGTGATCTCATGAAATGTGGAACACCAGGAAAAGAAACAATTTGCTTTATGTGTCTAGATGATGCTTTAGCTGCTGTCAAATTTATCTTTGCATTTCTTAAAATGAATGAGGTGAGGGAATGTCAAGTAAATTAAACATCATATATAGATTTTATAAAAAAGTAAATTTCATACTTCTTAGAATTACCATCTACATGTACAATAAGAAAATAGAATATAAGCAGAAGCCCTCTGATTTTAAACTGCTTCTTTCATGTATTTATGACAAATGCTTCTGATCTGTTCCTTACTGACATATCCTTACAGTCATGTGGTACTTTAGGTACCCTAAAGTGAATTTAAATACTTGGTAATTCCTTGGTGAAGTCGATCAGCACTTATTTAGTACATATTGTGATCCATGTAGTATGTTGTCAACTGGAAAGTTAAAAAATGAACAAGAGTCTCACTCACACTAAACTAGTGGTATAAACTGGTAAGCATAAGTAAATATAAACTGGAGAATTATAAACAAGCAATATGTCAGATGGAAAATGAGAAAAAACACAAAACATTTGAATTCTTTATGATTTTGCTCTTCAGTGACATTGAATTTTTTTTCCCTTAGTTTGAAGATGGAGAGAAAGTGATATGAGCACCTGGAAGCAATTTGCAGATAAACTCAATCATTTGGGGATGTATTCTTGCATTGTTTGCCCTTTTATGAAGGAGAAAGACAGACAAAAAGTATAGATAAATTAGGAGGGATGCTAGAAAACAGCTTCTGAGATACCCAGATGTTAAAATCATTATATCTGCTGGAAATACTAGACAGTACATAAATGTACATATCTATAATTTCTTCTGACCATTTCAATTTGGGAAATGTGAAGGAAATGTGACCTAAAATTGAATGCTAAAGATGAAATTTAAAATTATGTTTAGGGGACTATTATGGGTTGAATTGTGTCTCTCAAAAGTTCTCTTGAAGTCCTAACATCTAGTACTGGAGAATGTGCTCTTATTTAGTAACAGTTTATTGAAGCTATGTTGAGATGAGGTAATATGGGAGTAAGGAAGGTCTCCAATCCAATATAACTATTGTCTCTCAAATAAGAGAAGAAGAGACACAGAGACACAGACACACAAGAGGAGAGTGTCATATGACAATGGAGGCTGAGACTGGTAGCTGTAAGTCAAGCCAGGAAATACCAAGGATTGCTGGAAAACCACTAGCGGCTAGAAATAAGTAAAAAACTATTTCCCCTTACCTGTTTTAGTGACAGCACTCCCTTGCCAACACCTTGACTTCTTTACTTCTAGCCTCCAAAACTGTAAAACAATAAATTTCTGATGTTTTATGTCACCTAGTTTGTAGAATTTTCTAATGCCAGACCTAAGAAAGTAATACAGGCATGTAGTAAGATAAATTCTATGCCCTCTTTTATACATTTATGCAACAAAGAGAACCCAAAACACCACGGGGATGATCTTCTGTAGTATGTCAGATATGTACTCAGAAATTATATTTTGATGCAACCATCAAATACAAATACTGTCTGTAACAATACTTCAAAGTGTTAACCTATGAACTTTCTTCTGAAAACTGCCAGAATCAGGAACCAAGTTCCTTACTTTTATGAGACAAGAAAGCTTCAAGGCCTGACAATCCAATGAGTTTTAGCTTTTATCTTTCCTTCATTTTGGATGTGTGAAAAAACATTCTTCAAACAGTTTATGAAATGTTCTCAGACCTTTGTTTAGATGTTAATAATAATTCTAGCACTCATACTGTCTCCCAACCCTAGGTTTTCAAATTTAGGCTAAACAGACAGCACAGACACACACAAGTGAATAGTTTGCTAGTTTATAAGCCCTTTTGCAGAATTCTGGTTTCAAAAGTATCAATAGAAGACTATGAATTAAACAAAGAAGTTCAATAAAAATCTTTTTGGGGACAGTGATGTCAGCTAGATGGCAGAATAGGAGATCTCTCCACGTATCTCCCCACAGCAACAATGATTTTCAGCCACCCATGACAAAAATATCTTTGTAGGTGATTTGGGATTCAGGTATGTGGTTGTGAAACCCTGATGGAGCCCAAGGTCTAGAAGCGCCATTTTAATAGAGCATGCCATTACCCAGGTGGCATGCATGCCAATCACAGTCCTGGCTCCAGACCTAAAAATGGCCCTGTTCCCCTGTGGATTTGGCTATAGTCACATTTGGCATTGGCCCTACTAAAAGAACTATCTACTAAGAGACCCAAAATAAGTCAGGCCCACTTGTGCCTCAAATGTCACGCCTGCCTATCTCGGTCCTGACTGTGGAGAACCCCGAAATGGTTCAGTAACTTGGCTCCAGCCCCACTGAGTAGTTCTGTACACACAGGGACCTTCTGAGAGATACACTTGTCTGTGCTGCTGAAACAGATTTGCTGACCTTGATCCCAGCAGATGGTAACACATTTCTGTTATTCAACTATGGCCTTTCTCAGCTGCCCTCTGAGAGTAGTTCTGCACACCAGGGACCTGAAGGGAGATATGCCAATCTGTATCCCTGCGCACACTCCCAACAACCTTAGTCCCACAGTAGGTCATGAAACAGTTGGATAACTTAGCTCCAGCCCCTCTCATCCATGCACTGAGACATGTTTTCCTGGCCCAGATGCCCAGAGAGAAATACACTAGTCCATGCCCCCAGAGGAAGCCTGCAGATCCAAATATAAGCTGTAGCTGAAGCCGGCTTTTGACTCAGTTCTAGACCCTCTCATTTGCAGTCTGGGGCTAGTAATACCCACCCAGAAACCCACACAATAACCCAATGGGAGTTCTTCCAGGGATCTAGAGGAAGCCATATCTGTTCATGCACCTGGTAATAGGCATGCCATTACCAGGGTCAACATTCAGGACCCTGAAGTTGACACTTATCCCACTATATGCCTTACTGACCAAGTTACTGAAGGTAATTCAGTCTACTTAGGAATTAGACAGGAACGATGCTCACTTGAGACCTTGTTAATAGGCCTGCCACCAGCAGATCCCACTGAGGACCCAGCAGCAACCATGTGACCCAGTTTCAACCCCACTCAACTGCAATTACAAACACAATCACCACTTGGGTACCTAACAGGAGAAGGTCTTTACCAACCAAAACTAGTCCATAAAGATGGGAAGAAATGTTTGCTCTTTCATATACACAAATAATACCAATGCGAATTTTACAGATAACAAAGTATCAGGCCATCATGACACTACCAAAGGAAACTAACACTTCAGCAATCAACTCCTAAGTGACAGAGATCTATGAATTCCTTGAAGAGAAATTCAAGATATCCATCTTGAAGCTCAATGAGATGCAAGAGAACAATAAATAAAAATTAGGAAAACAATGCATGAACCAAATGAAAATTTAATAAATAAATAAAAATAATATAAAAAAATCAAATAGAAATTCTGGAGCTGAAGAAGAAAATGGCAGAAATGAAAAAATTCAATACAAACCTTCAAGAGCAGCATCAATTATACAAAAGAAAGAATTAGTGATCTCAAAGACAGGTCATTTGAAACTAAATAATTCGAGGAACAAAAAGAGGGAAAGGATGAAAAAAGAGTAAAGAAAGGATAAGGACATATGAAACACCATCATGCATGCAAATACAGGCATTATGAGTATTCTAGTAAAAGAAGAAAGAAGAAGGAATAGAAAGCTTATTTAAATAAACACTGAAAACTTTCCAAATATTAGAAGGAATTCAAGAAGCTCAGAGAATCCCAAGCAAGATCAACCAATAGAGGAATACTCAGAGACGCATAATCAAATTTTCCAAAGTCAAAGACAATGAAGAAATCTTGAAAGCAGCAAGAGAAAAGAGACTTATCACATACAAGATAGTCTTCATATGGTTATCAGTGTATTTCTTAGCAGAAACCTTGAAAGCCAGCAGAAATAAAATGATATATTCAAAGGGCTGAATGAAAAAAAAAAAAAAAGCTGCACCCAAGATACTACACTGGGCAAAGCTGTTCTTCAGGAGTAAAGAAGAGAACAGAAACAGCTCTGTTCTGCAGCTCCCAGTGAGACCAATGCATAAGGTGGGTGATTTCTACATTTCCAACTGAGGTACCCAGTTCATCTCAATGGGACTGGTTAGGAAGTGGGTGCAACCCACGGAGAACAAGCAGAAGCAGGGTGGGGTGTCACTTCACCCGGGAAGTGCAAGGAGCCAGAGGACCTCCCTTCCCTACCCAACACAAGCAGTGAGGGACTGTGCTACCTGTCCTGGGTACTACACTTTTCCCACTGATTTTTGCAATGTGCAGATCAGGAGATTCCCTCATGAGTCTACATCACCAGGGCTCTGGTTTCAAGCACAAAACTGGGCAGCTGTTTGGGCAGGCACGGAGCTAGCTGCAGGAGTTTTTTTCAGACTGCAGTGGTTCCTGGAACTCCAGCAAGACAGGAGAACCATCCACTTCCCTGGAAAAGGGCCATGGAGCCAGCAGTCTCACTCAGAGGGTCCCACTCCCATGGAGCCCAGCAAGGTAAGAACCACTGGCTTGAAATTCTCACTCTCAGCCCAGCAGTCTGGAGGTGATCTGGGACAATCGAGATTGATGAGAGCAGGAGAATCCACCATTACTGAGGCTTTAGTAGGCAGTTTTCCCCAGATAATGCTAAGGAGACTGGGAGGTTTGGACTGGGCAGAATTCGCCACAGTACAGCAAAGTGGCTGTGGCCAGTTTGCTTCTCTAGATTCCTCCTTACTTGGCAGGGCATTTCTACAGGAAATGCAGCAGTCTCAGTCAGGGGCTTACAGATAAAACTCTCATCTCCCTAGGACAGAGCACCTGGTGGGAGGGGCAGCTGAGGTCACAGCTTCAGCAGACTTAATCTTTCCTGCCTGCCAGCTCTGAAGAGAGTGGCAGACCCTGACAAGGGGGATGCTCCCAGCACAGTGCACTAGGTCTGCTAAGGGACAGACTACCTCCTCAAATGGGTCCCCAGGCCCCTGTGCCTCTTGACTGGGAGAGACCTCCCAACAGGGGTTGACAGACACTTCATACAGGAAAGCTCCAGCTTGAATCAGGCCGGTGCCCCTCTGGGATGAAGCTCCCAGAGGAAGGGGAAAGCAGCACTCTTTGCTATATTCTATAGCCTCCACTGGTGATACCCAGGCATACAGGGTCTGGAATGGACCTCCAGCAAACTGCAGCAGACCTGCAGAAGAGGGGCCTGAGTGTTAGAAGAAAAACAAACAAACAGAAAGCAACAACAAAAACAACATCAACAAAAAGACCCCCCACAAAAACCCCATCCAAGGGTCATCAGCCTCAAAGATCAAAGTTAGATAAATTCACGAAGATGAGGAAAAACCAGTGGAAAAATGCTGAAAATTCCAAAAGCCAGAATGCCTCTTCTCCTCCAAATAATCACAATTCCTATCCAGCAAGGGCACAAAACTGGATGAGACTGATGAATTGACAGAAGTAGGCCTCAGAAGGTGGGTAATAACAAACTCTTCTGAGCTAAAGGAACGTGTTCTAACCCAATGCAACGAAGCTAAGAACTTGATAAAAGGTTACAGGAACTGCTAACTAGAATAACCAGTTTAGAGAGAACATAAATGACCCAATGGAGCTGAAAAACACAGCACAAGAACTTCATGAAGCATACACAAGCATCAATAGCTGAATCTATCAAACAAAAGAAAGGAATTCAGAGATTAAAGACTACCTTGCTGAAATAAGGTGTGCAGACAAGATTAAAGAAAAAAGAATGAAAAGGATTAAACAAAGCCTCCAAGAAATATGTATATACTATTTATATGTAAATATACATTTGTAAATACTATGTAAAAAGACCAAGCCTATGATTGATTGGTGTACCTGAAAGTGAGAGGGATAATGGAACCAAGTTGGAAAACACACTTCAGGATATTATCCAGGAGAACTCTCCCAACCCAGAAAGACAGGACAACATTCAAATTTAGGAAATACAGAGAATGCCACTAAGATACTCAATGAGAAAATCAACCCCAAGACACATAAACATCAGATTTTCCAAGGTTGAAATGAAAGAAAAAATGTTAAGCGCAACCAGAGAAAAAGGCCAAGTCACCTACATAGGGAAGCCCATCACAATAACAGCAGACCTCTCAGTGGAAACCCTTCAATCCAGAAGAGAGTGGGGGCCAATATTCAACATTCTTAAAGAAAATAATTTTCAACCCAGAATTTCATATCCAGCGAAACTAAGCTTCATAAGTGAAGGAGAAATAAAATCCTTTCCAGACAAGCAAATGCTGAGGGATTTTGTCACTGCCAGGCCTGCCTTGCAAGAGCTCCTGAAGGAAATACTACATATGGAAAGGAAAAACTGGTACTAGCCACTGCAGAAACACACCAAAATGTAAAGACCAATGATGCTATGAAGAATGTGCATCAACTAATATGCAAAATAACAAGCTAGCATCATGATGACAGGATCAAATTCACACATAACAACCTTAAATGTAAAGGGTCTAAATGCTCCAATTAAAAAACAGCCTGGCAAATTGGATAAAGAGTCAAGACCCGTCAGTGTGCTGTATTCAGGAGACCCATCTCATGTGCAAAGATACACGTAGACTAAAAATAAAGGAATAAAGGGATGGAGGAATATTTACCAAGCAAATAGTGGAAAAAAAAAAAAGCAGGGGTTGAAATCCTAGTCTCTGATAAAGCAGACGTTAAACCAGTAAAGATCAAAAAAGACAAAGAAAGACATTACATAATGGTAAGGGGATCAATACAACAAGAAGAGCTAACTATCTGAAATATGTATCTGCCCAATACGGGAGCACCCAGATTCATAAAACAAGTTCTTAGAGACCTACAAATACACTTAGACTCCCACACAATAACAGTGGGAGATTTTAACACCCCATTGTCAATATTAGACAGATCAGTGAGACAGAAAATCAACAGGTATATTCAGGACTTGAACTCAGCTCTGGATCAAGTGGACCTAATAGACATCTATATAACTCTCCACCCCAAGTCAACAGAATATACAATCTTCTCAGTGCCACATGGCACTTATTTTAAAATTGACCACATAATTGGAAATAAAACGCTCAGCAAATGCAAAAGAACAGAAATCATAACAAACTGTCTCTCAGACCACAGTGCAATCAAATTAGAACTAGGATTAAGAAAATCACTCAGAACCACACAACTACATGGAAATTGAACAACTTGCTCCTGAATGACTCCTGCATAAATAATGAAATTAAGGCAGGAATCAAGAAGTTCTTTGAAACCAATGAAAACAAATAGACAATGTACCAGAATCTCTAGGACACAGCTAAAGCAGTGTTAAGAGGGAAATTTATAGCACTAAATGCCCATCAGAAAGCTGGAAAGATCTAAAATCAACACCCTGATATCACAATTAAAAGAACTAGAGAAACAAGAGCAAACAAATTCAAAAGCTAGCAGAAGAGAAGAAATAAGTAAGATCAGAGCAGAACTGAAGGAGATAGAGGCATGAAGAACTCTTCAAAAATCAATAAATTGAGGAACTAGTTCTTTGAAGAAATTAACAAAATAGACCACTAGCTAGACTAACAAAGAAAAACAGAGAGAAGAATCAAATAGACTCAATAAAAAAATGATAAAGGGGATATCAGCACTGATCCCACAGAAACAAAAATACCACCAGAGAATACTGTAAATGCCTCCATGCAAATATACTAGAAAATCTAGAAAAAATGGATGAATTGCTGGACACATACACTGCCCAAGACTAAACCAGGAAGAAACTGAATCCCTGACTAGATCAATAACAAGTTCTGAAATTGAGGCAGTAATTAGCCTACCAACAAAAAAAACCCAGGACCAGATGGATTCCCAGCTGAATTCTACCAGAGGTACAAAGAGTAGGTGGTACTATTTCTTCTGAAACTATTCTAAACAATAGAAAAACAGGGACTCCTCCCTAATTCATTTTATGAGGCCAGCATCATCCTGATACCAAAACCTGGCAGAGACACAACAAAAAAAGAAAACTTCAGGCCCATATCCCTGATGACATCAGTGCAAAAATCTTCAACAAAATACTGGCAAACTGAATCCAGCAGCACATATAAAAGCTTATCTGCAATGAACAAGTCGGCTTCATCCCTGGGATGCAAGGTGGGTTCAACATATGGAAATCAATAAATGTAATCCAGCATATAAACAAAACCAAAGACAAAAACCACATGATTATCTCAATAGATGCAGAAAAGGCCTTTGACAAAATTCAACAGCCCTTCATGCTAAAAACTCCCAATAAATTAAGTATTGATGGGACATATCTCAAAATAATAAGGGCTATTTATGACAAACCCACAGCCAATATCATACTGAATGGGCAAAAGCTGGAAGCATTCCCTTTGAAAACCACCACAAGACAAGGATGCCCTCTCTCACTACTCCTATTCAACATAGTATTAGAAGTTCTGGCCAGGGCAATCAGGCAAGAGAGAAATGAAAGGTATTCAAATAGGAAGAGAGGAAGTCAAATTGTCTCTGTTTGCAGATGACATTATTCTATCCTTAGAAAACCCCAGTGTCTCAGCCCCCAAACTCCTTAAGCTGATAAGCAACTTCAGCAAAGTCTCAGGATACAAAATCAATGTGCAACAATCCCAAGCATTCCTACACACCAACAATAGACAACGAAAGAGCCAAATCATGAATGAACTCCCATTTACAATTGCTACAAGGAGAATAAAATACCTAGAAATACAGCTTACAAGGGATGTGAAGGATCTCTTCAAAGAGAACTACAAACACTGCTCGAGGAAATAAGGGAGGACACAAACAAATGGGAAAACTCTCCTTGCTTATGGATAGGAAGAATCAATTGTGTGAAAATGGCCATACTGCCCGAAGTAATTTATAAATTCAATGCTATTCCCATCAAACTACCATTCACTTTCTTCATAGAATTAAAAAAAAACTACTTCAAATTTCATATGGAACCAAAAAAGGACCCAGATAGCCAAGATAATCCTAAGCAAAAAGAACAAAGCTGGAGGCTTCATGCTCCCTGGCTTCAAACTATACTACAAGGCTAGAGTAACCGAAACACCATGGTACCATGTAAGACATGGAGTTAAAAAACATTATTTTGGAGCTTTAAGATTTAATAACTGCCCTACTGGGTTTCATATTCGAATGGGGCTTAGCCCCTTCTTTTTGGCCAATTTCTCCCTTGTGGAATAGGATCACATCCCATTTCCTGAACCCTCATTGTATCTTGGAAGTAACTAACTTGTTTTTTATTTTTCAGTCTCATAGGAAGAAAGGACTTGCCTTGCCTCAGATGAGACTTTGGACTTAGATTTTTCAGTTGATGTTGCAATAAGTTAAGACTTTGGGGGACTGTAGAATTTGGGGAACTGTTGGAAAGGCATGATTGATTTTGAAATGTGAGAAGGACTTGAGATGTGGGAGGGGTCATGGGAGGAATAATATGGTTTGGCTCTGTGTCCCCATTCAAATCTCATGTTGAATTATAATACCCAATGTTGGGGGAGGGACCTGGTGGGAGGTGATTGGATCATGGGGGGAAGATTTCTCCCTTGCTGTTCTCATGAGATTTGGTTGTTTAAAAGTGTGTAGCACTCCCCCATTTGCTCTCTCACCTGCTGGCCATGTGAATATTTGCTTGTTTCCCCTTCAACTTTCAACATGATTGTAAATATCCTGAGGCCTCCCCAGCCATGCTTACTGCACAGCCTGCAGAACTGTGAGTCAATTAAACCTCTTTTCTTCATAAATCACCCAGTCTCGGGTAGTTCTTTATAGCAATGTGAGAACAGACTAATATACCAATTTCCTGTGAAGCAGTTCATTTGGTCTCACTGGTCACTACCAGCCCTCCTTTGCTCCATCTGAATAGATTTCTTTGAAAAACCCTTACCTAAAAGCTACTCAGCTATGTACCTTGCCCCAGGAAATCTGCTTAAATTCTAAGACTGTTCTAGATATAAATTACTATATAAAAAACTACTCATTACTTAGTGGCATAAAATAGAAACCATTTTATTACACTCACAGATTCTGTTGTTCGGGAGTCTGGACAAGGCACAGGATTATGGCTTGACTCTGTTCTCCAGTGACTGGAGCCTCAGCCGAGAAGACTCAAATAGCTGGATATGACTGATTGGCTGGACACTTAACTCATCTGGAGGCAGACTCATTCACAGATCTGACACCTAGGCTGGGATGACTCCTAGGTTGAGCTTGCCTAAGACAGTCTTCTAAATCTATAAATGGTCTTTGTACATGGTTTGGGCTTCCCCAGAGCATGGTTGCCTCACAGTAGTTGAAATTCCATTATGGAAGCTCAGGGCTCCATGAGACAGAACAAAAGCTGAACGGCTTTATATCTGCTAGCCTCAGAAGTCACAAAAAGTTTTTTTCCATCGATAGAAGCAAAAACAAGTCTGTACAGATTAAAATGGAAAGAACATAAATCTTATCCTTCAATGAAAGGAGCATCAAATAATTTTTGACTACTTTAAAAATCATCTCAGGGTTGCAAAACTTAGTAGATAAAAAGATGACTAATAATTTTCTACTCAATTCTGAATGTTCAAAGAAGAAACTTTATGGGAGGGCCAATGCAATGTGTAAAGAAGAGATGTATTGATCAGTTGGTGAGACCAGTGAGTCTTTCTAGTAAGCTAATGACCCAGAAGGACACACGGCCATAAGAGGGCTTACTAGACGTACATATTTATCCAAAACAATAGTGAAACTGGTTGTTTTGTTTGTTTCGAGACGGAGTCTCACTCTGTCACCAGGCTGGAGTGCAGTGGCACAATCTTGGCTCACTGCAACCTCTGCCTCCCAGATTCAAGTGATTCTCCTGCCTCAGCTTCCTGAGTTAGCTGGGACTACAGGCGCACGCCACAATGCCCAGCTAATTTTTGTATTTTTAGTAGAGATGGGATTTCACCATGTTGGCCAGGATGGTCTCAATCTCTTGACCTTGTGATCCACCCGCCTCTGCCTCCAAAAGTGCTGGGATTACAGGCGTGAACCACCATGCCTGGCCTGATTTATAGCTGTAAATATGCATCAGACAATCTTTGGAAAGAATGAAAATCCTGAAGAGAATTTATTGTGCAGAATATTAAGATAACACTAAAAATAAATAATCAAAACAGTTATCATTTGTTGAAATTTTATTAGTTGCTAGGCACCATACTAATGCTTACCCTATTTTATTATTTTACTATTCCTCAGAACTATTTTGTGAAGTTGTTATAGTGATTCCTATTATATAGATTAAAACACATCAGCAAGGTTAAGCAATTTGCTCAAAGTCACACAGCTGAATTTGCCACAACAAACATCTGCACTTCTGTTTTTCCAGTACTCAGAACTCTGATTCTGATAAATTGGCTTTGGTTAGAAGTAATAAATTCACCTGTTCTAAAAAAGGTATAAGATGACTTTATTTTGAAGAAGGGCTTGTCCTGTAACTGAGGCAGGTAAGGTTAAGAACAAAAGAGAAAATAGTGATTCGTGTACTTGGCAAATTGTACCATGGAAGCAGAGCTTGACTGGACTTCAGTCTGCTTTAGGTTAAGAATTCTGTGCTCCACAAACCTGTCTGTTTATAAAGTGCTATAACCTTTTACATTAATTTTGTTTTTTTGTTTTTATTTTAGATTTTTCTAGAAAAGTTCCATTGAAAAACTCCCAATTTGGGCAACTGAGGGATTGGGAAATTGTGAAATAGCCAGACACATACCAAGAGAGTTGGGGAGTTCAGAGTGCAAACACAGGCCAGATGGGAGGAGAGAGCAGCAGCCACACCAGCTGGAGATAAAAGCCCGACAGCTTATACAAAGAAAAAAGGGTGATAACATGAGAGCAGGAGAATCTTGATTGCTATGGTTGCCATTCCTCCTGCCTCGGATATTCTTTATACTCACACTGAGCTTCAGTTCTGACATTAATGTTTTGCTCGCTCCATCCCTGTGAAACCAGGACTCACTCTACTTAATTAGAAAAGAAACCTAAGTAAGCACAGGCTTTTATTTTTCCTAAATGGGAAAGGGGATGCCATAGATAACTGTTTTGTCATCAAGGCAAGATCAAATTGCTGACCCTCTAATTATATTGGGCAGAATAACAACGGATCTTACTGATGGCCTTCCTAATTCTGGAGCTCAGAAATCAAATTAAAATGGGAGATATTATGCTTACAAGCTAATTTGCCCAGAGTTCATTATATTGGAGGCTTGCAAAAGAGCTTTGTGACTAATTACTTTGCATTGTCTACTTCCTCAATATTAGAGCTGATATCATCTATCTAAATATAATCAAATCAGATCAATGTCAAGTCAATGAACTGACACAACCAAGAGTAAATTTAATATATGGTTGAGTCTGAACAAGTTTAAACATGCATATACTTTAAAGTACATATGTGACATGTAGCTTTAAATGAAATGTCTAGTGTTCTGAAATTACAAAATTATTCATGATACACTGATGTTTGCAGAAAAATAGTTATTTAATCCCAAAAAATGATATAATGTCCTCCTAGGTAACTCCTGCCCCTCATACCAGTATTGGATAAGAAGAAAGAGAAATATCAAAGCTAATCTGTGAGGGGGTTGGACCTGGTTATTTCAGTTAAATTTCATATTTTGAGCAAACACTTTGAGATTTGTTTCTGTGGCATAAATATCCAAATTTTCAGATCTCTTCCTTTGTCCCTTCTTCACTTCAGGATAGTATCTGCTGGTATACGGGGGCTTATTATACACATGCAATCAGATGAAGAGGGACTCAAAACTGCTTTAGGTGTAGTTTGCCATTGTGTAGGCTAATGACTCCTGGAGTGCGACTGGTGATCCCTGGGTACTTGTTGCTATTCATTACTGATGTAACTTGTAATTTTGTTTCTATCAGTTTGGTCAGGGCAGGCATCTCTGCTGACAAGACTCCATATAAGCTCTTTCTACTGCTCGCCCTTGGCTCTAGGTATGGCAGTGGTGTGCATATTTCCAGTCCAGGCTGACTTTTGTTCAAGCCTTTTGGCCCTCCTGTGATCCCACTCTTTGTCCAAAGTCTGAATCTAGAGACATTCAGCTAACTCCCATGCTATTGTCACTCGGTATTAGTCCATTTTCTTTCTTTCTTTCTTTTTTTTTTTTTTTTTGAGATGAGTTCTCACTCTGTCACCCAGGCTGGAGTGCAGTGGTATGATCTCATCTCACTGCAACCTCTGGCTCCTGGGTTCAAGCAATTCTCTGCCTCAGTCTCCCAATTAGCTGGGATTACAGGCACCCACCACCACGCCAGGCTAATTTTTTGTATTTTTAGTAGAGACAGGGTTTCACCATCTTGGCCAGGCTGATCTTGAACTCCTGACTTCGTGATCCACCTGCCTCAGCCTCCCAAAGTGTTAGAATTACAGGCATGAGCCACTGCACCTGGTGGCATTAGTCCATTTTCATATAGCTATGAAGAAATACCCAAGAATGGAAAATTATAAAGAAAAAGAGGTTTAATGGACTCACAGTTCCACATGGCTGGGGAGGCCTCACACTCATGGCGGAAGGCAGAGGAGGAGCAAAGGCACATCTTACATGATGCAATCTAGAATGTGTGTGCAGGAGAACTCCCTTTTATAAAACCATCAGATCTCGTGAAGCTTATTCACTCTCATAGGCCAGGAAAAACCCAACTCCATGATTTAATTACCTCCCACTGGGTCCCTGATTATAGGAGCTACATTCAAAATGAGATTTTGGTGGGGACACAGCCAAACCATATCATTCCACCACTGGCCTCTCCCAGATCTTAGGTCCTCACATTTCAAAACAAATCACGCCTTCCCAACAGTACCCCTAAAGTCTTATGTCATTTCAGCATTAACTCAAAAGTCTACAGTCCAAAGTCTAATCTGAGACAAGGCCAATCCCTTGCACCTATGAACCTGTGACATCAAAAGCAAGTTGGTTACTTCCTAAATTCAATGGGAGTACAGGAGTTGGGCAAATACCCCTATTCCAAATGGGAGAAATTGGCCAAAACAAAAGGGCTACAGGTCCCATGCAAGTCCAAAATGCAATAGGACAGTCATTAAACTTTAAAGTTCCAAAATAATCTCCTTTGACTCCATGTCTCACATCCCAGTCATGCTGATACAAGAGGTGGATTCCCAAGGCCTTGGGCAGCTCTGCCTTTGTGGCTTTGCAGGGTACAGGCCTCTCAGCTGCTTTCAAAGGGTAGCATTGAGTGTCTGCGGCTTTTCCAGGCACACGGTAAAATTTCCTGGTAGATATACTATTATGGGGTCTGAAGGATGGTGGCCCTCTTCTCACAGCTTCATGAGAAAGTGCTCCAGTGGGGACTGTGTGTGGGGTCACCAACCCAACATTTCCTTTTGCATTTCCCTAGCAGAGGTTCTCCAAGAGGGCCTCGCCCCTATAGTAAACTTCTTCCTGGACATCCAGGCATTTCCATATATCCTCTGAAATCTAAGTGGAGGTTCTCCAACCTCAATTCTTGACTTCTGTGCACTCACAGGCCCAACACCACATGTAAGCTGCCAAGGCTAGGGGCTTGCACCCTCTGAAGCAATGGCCCGAGCTATACCGTGGCCCCTCTTAGCCATGCTGGAGCTGAAGCAACTGGGATGCAAGGCATCAAGTCCCAAGGCTGCACACAGCAGGGAGGCCCTGGACCAGGCTCCGAAGACCATTCCCTGCTCCCCCAGGCCTCTGGTCCTGTGGTGGGAGGAGCTGCTGTGAAGGTCTCTGACATGCCCTGGAGACATTTTCCCCATTGTCTTGTGATTAACATTTGGCTCCTCATTACTTAAGCAAATTTCTGCAGCCAGCTTGAATTTCTCCTCACAAAATGGGTTTTCCATTTCTATCACATCATCAAGCTGCAAATTTTCCAAACTTTTATGCTCTGCTTCCCTTTTAAACATAAGTTCCAATTCCAAACCATATTTTTGTGAATGAACAAAACTGAATGCTTTTAAGAGCACCCAAGTCACTTCTTGAACAACTTTCTGCTTAGAAATTTCTTCCACCACATACCCTAAATCATCTCTCTAAAGTTCAATGTTCTACAGATCTCTAGGGCAGGGAAAAAAATGCCTCCAGTCACTTTGCATAGCAAGAGTAACCTTTAATCCAGTTCCCAACAAGTTCTTCATCTCCATCTGAAACCACCTGAGCCTGCAATCCATTGTCCATATCACTATCAGCATTTTGGTCAAAGCCATTCAACAAGTCTCTAAACTTTCCCACATCTTCCTGTATTTGGCACCCTCCACAACTCTAGGAAGTTCAAGTTCCAAACTTTCCCATTTTCCTGTCTTCTTCTGAGCCTTCCAAAATGTCCCAACCTCTGCCTGTTACCCAGTTCCAAAGTCACGTCAACATTTTTCAGCATTTTAACAGCAGTAACCCACTCTATCAGTACCAATTTACTGTATTAGTCCATTTTCATACTGCTATAAAGCAATACCCAAGAGTGGGTAATTTATAAAGAAAAAGAGGTTTAACGGACTCAGCTCCACATGGCTTGGGAGGCCTCACAATCATGGCAGAAGGCGAAGGAGGAGCAAAGGCATGTCTTATATAGCAGCAGACAAGAGGGCATGTGCAGGGGAACTGCCCTTTATAAAACCATCAGATCTTGTGAGGATTATTCACTATCATGAGAACAGCACAGAAAAAACCTGTCCCCAATGATTCAATTACCTCCCACTAGATCCCTCCTATTACATGAGATTGGGGTGGAGACACAGCCAAACCACATCACACTTCTAGAAGAAAATAGATGCGTCCACATTATATAGGAATGGGGGCAAGCTAAAATCAGTTTCTCTTTTGACTTAACAATGCTGGACCATGAGTTTACATTAAAAGATGACTAATACCACTAGCCTCCTTGATGCAATGATATTATCTGTCAGAGTTCTTTGTTGGATAAGGAGAAAAACTCCTTGCCTTCAATGTTCCCTCCACTTAAAATGCACACATCATTCTCTCTGGTATGGGATTCTAATCCTTTGCTCTTTCATGTTGCCATTTAGGGTGCTAGCCTCATGGCTGAGTAATAAGCAGAGGAGGCTTCTTCTCAGGTATGTCCTATGACCTGAATCCAGAATTGGTTCTTGATGTGCTGAGACAATTTTAAAAATCCTCAATCTTTTCTCAAATCCTGGAATATAAACTCTTCTGTCTTGTTGCAAAGTTATTTCTGTGAATTCTGGTAGCTGAAGAGCAGCGCTTTATTACTCTGCATTTTACCATTAACAATTCTGAACATTCCCCACTCTTTCCCTACCTGGACCACCCCTGGTAGTAGAAAGGTGTCTCAAGATGACTAAGGACAAGGACATGAAGACAAAATAAAAAAACAGAAAGACACATTAACAACTACAAAAATATTCCCCCTTGTGTGGGTTAATTTCCACTTTTCCTCTTACTCTCTCCAAGAAGATCCATTTTTTCCACTTTGCTGCCCTACTTGCCAGCCTCAGGTGACAAACCTCCACAGACTGCTTCATTTACACTCTCTTGCTCTCCACTATCTGATTCTTTAAGCCAACAGGAAATATCAAAGGGATATGAGGAAGAAAAGGAAGTGACGTCTACGTGTTTTCTCCTCACCCTTCCTGCTTCAGTATAGTTTTGGCAAAGTATCCATTCCCTATAGTCATGGATCCACTTGGATAGTTCCGTTTCTTGACCCCAGTTGTATATAGTCCTATCCTTGACCCTTCAGTATTAGAGGAGATGATTTCCTACTGGAGAAAGGTCCTTGGTGTTTCGTCATCACTTGTTGGCTTCTTTAACTCTGCCCACTCTGAATAGTCTCACTTCAGTTTCTTATTTCCTACTTTAATTTTTACTGATATACCTCATTGCATTATCAATTAAAATAGTTCATTTATTTTTTTGAACAACTATGTATTGAGAATCTATTCTACACCAGGCATCAATCTTAAGATAAGAATAACTTCTGCCAAAATAAAAAAAGGAAGAAAGTATCTGTTTCTTGCTTCCTGCCAGAGGCTTTGCTCCCCAGCCTGTAGAATGGCCACACAGCAGGCTACAACCCTTTACAAGAAATAAACCTCTTCTTTATTTACAAACCTCATCATTTTTCGGTTGACATGATTGAGGAGGAAGCTGGGTAATTTCCCAACTAAGATTTCCTGCATTTAAGTTGAAAATTTTGGAAGTGTTATTTTTCTCCACCTCTTTTCATTTCTTCCTAATTCCTTCCCAGACCTTGTCTCAATTCCCTCAATTCTGGACCCTGAAGGGAACACTTCTGTTGGCCCTGGATTTAGGAGGTACCATCCCATCCTTCCTGGTTCCCTCAGTCTGGACCCCAGAGGGGTCTTCCCTGTCATCCCCAGGTTTGGAGGGATTTCCCAATCCAATTGGACTCAGCTGGTCCATAAGGTTTTGTGAAGATGTTCACACAATGGATACTTAAGAGACTTCAAGTTAAGGTGAGTGCACTTATAGAGAACCATACTTCTCTAAGGGAGAAAATTTATTCTAAGAAGACAGTACAGAGAACTGTTGTTTTTAAGGGGACAGTACAGAGAACTTTAGTTCTAAGCGGATAGAGAACTTTACAGTATAGAGGAACTTAGCTCTAAGGGGACAATCTTTGATTAGCTGCCATAAAGCACCCCAGTGGCTTACATGCTTAAGAACAATGGGAAGATATAACTTTTTTAACAAAGGACATATAATAGTATGATGGCTAGCCTTAAAAATTATCTTGATTAAATTTAAGAGCAAAATTTGACCTGAAACAAAGTTAAAATCCTTTGTAAGCTCAAAGTGCTTACTTTGGATGTCCTGAGGGAATAACAATGAAAGCCACTCTGCCTTGTGATGTTAAATAGTTAAAATTTTGTGATTTCACTGCCACAGCCTGGGTTTGATCCCCAGTCAGGAAACCCTTTTTGCTTGAAATTTATGTAACTTTTGTCAATTATTGATCTTTTTCTCTTTCATAATGGCAGGCTTATTTCCTGTTTTCTCTCTGTGAGGGCACATGAGGCTTTTGGACCTTTGTGTACAGATGGTCAGCTGGGAAGCTAAGATTCTTAAAAAATATGTCTGGATGGAAATGTGGGTTGTACTCCAATTATGGCTTTCAAAACTTTACTTATCTTATGAGGACTACTTTGCACTTCTTTGGAGACATCTTGGGCATTGTTGATTAGGTCACAGTTTTGGTTAAGGCTTATTGGTTTTTCTTGTGGGGGATTATATTACAAGGCTACAGTAACCAAAAGGTCCTTGTGTTAGTACATTTTGAATACTACGAAGAGATACCTGACACTGGGTAATTTATAAAGAAAAGAGGTTTATTTGGCTCACAGTTTTGTAGAATGTAAAGGAAGCATGGCACCTGAATCTACTCGGCTTCTGGTGAGGGCTTCAGGGAGCTTACAAACATGGCAGAATGCTAAGGAGGTACC
Organism: Nomascus leucogenys; assembly: GCF_006542625.1. NCBI lineage: Eukaryota > Metazoa > Chordata > Mammalia > Primates > Hylobatidae > Nomascus > Nomascus leucogenys. The sequence continues at coordinate 99,748,215 of NC_044395.1, forward strand.
AGTGTCTCACATGATGAGAGAGAGCAAGAAAGAAAAGAAGGAAGTGTCAGGCTCTTTTGAACAACCAGATCTTTTGTGACTCATTACCACAGAGAAAACCAAGCCATTCATTAGGGACCTGCTCAGATGATGCAAAGACCTCCCACCAGGCCCCACCTTCAATAATGAAGATAACATTTCAACATGAGGTTTGGAGGGACAAACATCCAAACTATATCAGTACTGGTACAAAAACAGACACACAGACCAAAAGGACAGAATGGAAATCCATGAAATAAAACTGCCTGCCTACAACCAATCAATCTTCAACAAAGTAAAACAAAATTAAAAACGATGAAAAAATACCATATTCAATAAATGATGCTGAGAAAACTGGCTAACCATATGCAGATAAATGAAACTGAAACCCTACTTCTCACCATATATAATAATTAACTCATGATGGATTAAGACTGAAATGTAAGACCTCACCTATAAGAATTCTAGAAGAAAACCTAGGAAATACTCTTCTAGACATTGGCCTTGGCAAAGAATTTATGACTAAGTCATCAAAAGCAAATTTAACAAAATAAACATTGGCAATTGTGATCTAATTAAACTAAAGAGCTTCTGCACAGCAAAAGAAACTATCAACAGAGTAAACAAACAATCTACAGAATGGGAGAAAATATTTGCAAACTATGCATCTGTCAAAGAACTAATATCCAGAATCTATAAGGAACTTAATGAAATCAACAAGAAAAAACAAATAGCCCCATTAGAAAATGGGCAAAAGACATGAACAGACACTTTTCAAAAGAAGACACACAGGGGGCCAACAACTATGAAAAAATGTTAGACATCATGAATCAGTAAAGAGATGCAAATCAAAACCACAATGAGATGCCAACCTACAGCAATCAGAATGGCTATATTAAAAAATCAAAAAATAACAGATTCTGGCAAGGTTGCAGAGAAAAGGGAATGCTTACACAGTGTTTGTGGGAATGAAAATTAGTTCAGTCACTGTGGAAAGCTGTTTGGAGATTTCTCAAAGAACTAAAAATGGAATTACCATTTAACCCAGCAATCCCATTACTGGGTATAAAATAAATTGTTCTACCAAAAAGATACCTCCATTAGTATGTTCATCACAGCACTGTTTACAACAGCAAAGGAGTTGGAATCAATACAGGTACCTGTCAACAGTGGAGTGTGTAAAGAAAATGTGGTACCTATACACCATGGAATACCATGCAGCCATAAAAAGGAATGAAATCATGTCCTTTGCAACAAAACGGATGTAGCTGGAAGCGATTATCCTAAGTGAATTAACACACAAACAGAAAACCAAATACAGCATGTTCTCACTCGTAAGCAGCAGTTAAACATCGGGTACATGGAAACACAATGATGAAAAGAGACATTGAGGGTTCCAAAACAGGAGAGGGACAGAGAGAGCAGGGGTTGAAAAACTACTAATCAATAACTATGTTTGCAACTTGGACAATGAGATCATTAGAAGCCCAAACCTCAGCATTATCCAATATACCCATGCAACTAACCTGCACATGTATGCCTGAATCAAAAATAAAAAAAAATTTAAAAAAAACTGAGAAAAAAAGAAAGTTCTTTACCTCATGGAGTTTCTATCTTATGGGGAAGACAGACAGTAAACAATAATTATTCTTAGATGACAATAATTTATATAAAGAATAAAAAAGGGATGGGGCATAAAATTTGATCGTAAGGAGAATACGGTTTTCAAAGACTGGTAGTAAGGTATCAAAAGAATGAATAAATAAATGTCATAAACTGAGTTGTGTCCTCCTAAATTCACAGATTGATGTACCAACCCCAATGTGACTATGTGAAGATAAGAATTTTTTCTCTTTTTTTTTTTATTATTATACTTTAGGTTTTAGGGTACATGTGCACAATGTGCAGGTTTGTTACATATGTATCCATGTGCCATGTTGGTTTGCTGCACCCATTAACTCGTCATTTAGCATTACGTATATCTCCTAATGCTGTCCCTCCCCCTCCCCCCACCCCACAACAGTCCCCAGAGTGTGATGTTCCCCTTCCTGTGTCCATGAGTTCTCATTGTTCAATTCCCACCTATGAGTGAGAACATGTGGTGTTTGGTTTTTTGTCCTTGCGATAGTTTGCTGAGAATGATGGTTTCCAGCTTCATCCATGTCCCTACAAAGGATATGAACTCATCATTTTTTATGGCTGCATAGTATTCCATGGTGTATATGTGCCACATTTTCTTAATCCAGTCTATCGTTGTTGGACATTTGGGTTTAAAGAGATAATTAAGGTTAAATGAGGTCATAAGGGCGAGGTCCTAATCCAATAAGACTCTTGTCCTTATAAGAAGAGGAAGAAACACCAGGAGAGTGCATGAGCAGAGGAGAGGCCTTGTGAGAACACAGCGAGGAGGCCGTATGAAAGCCATGAAGTGAGGCTTCAGGAGAAACTGATCCTGCTGACGTCTTGGTCTTAGTTAGACTTTAGCCTCCAGAGTTGTGAGTAAATAAATTTCTCTTGCTTAAGCCACCCAGTCAGTGGTATTATGTTATGGCAGCCCTAACATAATAATATGGGGAACAAGCCGTGAGTTATTTAAAGTGAGACTATATGAAGTAAAAGAAATGGCAAGTAAAGTAACAGCCCTGAAGCGGGAGTATCCTTGGCAGGTTCAAGGAACAGCACCAACACAATGTCCCTTTAGCAGAGTAAACAAGGAGAAATTATCAACAGATAAGGTAGAGAGGTAATGAAGCCAACATCATAAATGGCCATGTAAGTGGTGACCCTTTGAGCCAGAAAGTCCTGACAGCTGAGTTGAGAACACACATTACAGGAGAAAGAGTGGGAAGAAAGAGATCAATGAGGGGGCAACTACAGTAAGTTAATGAGATACAAAGATGTCTTGGATAAGATATTATGGGTGGAGGTGGTTAGAAGTGGTCAAATTTTTTATTAATCTTGAAAGGTAATAGATTTTTAAATTTTTTTAATGGATTAGATATATGTTGTGAAGAAAGGAGAGTTGTCAAGGATGAAGGCTCAAGTCTTTAGCCTAAGCAACCAACCTGAGACATTTGCATTTACTAAGATGAGCAGACAACAGGAAGAACACATGTAGTTTAGGGCAAAATCAAGAGTTTGGATATGGGCATGGATAGATTGACTTCCCTGTAGACATCCAAGTAAGTCAGATGCAGAATAGACAGTTGGAAATATGAATCTAAAATTGAGAAGATTGTATATGTAGCATAGTAAAATATAAAGTGTGTATGTAAAATACTATATTAATGTACAAGGAGAGCAGCAAAGATAAATTATATCTGCCTCCAATAAGCCTTTAACTTTAGTAGACAATGTACATATAGTAAAGCACTGATGATTCTACTGAAAGTTACGATAAGGGAGAAGAGTACATTATGACCACAGGGATTTCTTTGGAATTGCTTACATGTCTCTTATACATTCAGTATCTGTATTATATTTATAAAAAAGCATTCATTAAAATATGCAATACTTTAACTTAGTATCTATTCATTTGTTTTTATACAACATACCTTGTTTGTCCATCCATTATTGGTTAGAAAAGTACATTTAAAATATACAATCATTTAAATTCTTCACATTGAAATTTTGTCTCTGGCTTTTGAGAATCTTTAAATTTTAATATATAGTAATTACACATACTCTCTGAAGACAGCTAATTAGACTAACCTAACAGGATATCATACTTTATACAGAAAATTGTCTATATAGTGTGGGAGGTCGTTGGTAAGTGGGAAGGTTGGTGGTGAGACTACAGTGAGCTGAGTGTAGGAAATATTTTCAAACTCCTGAATCACAGTTTTAAACTGAAACTAAATTTAACTTTTATTTTATTTACGTACTTATTTATTTATTTGAGACAAGATCCTGCTCAGTCACCCAGGCTGGAGTGCAGTAGCATAATCACAGCTCATTGCAGCCTCAACTGCCCATGCTCAAGCGATTCTCCCACCTCAGCCTCCTGAGTAGCTGGAACCACAGGTGTGTGCCACTGTGCCCAGCTAATTATTCATTTTTTGTAGAGACAAAGTCTCATTATGTTTTCCAGGCTGGTCTCAAACTCCTGGGCTCAAGCGGTCCTGCGTCTCAGTCTTCCAAAGGGCTGGGATTACAGGCATGAGCTGCTGCACCCAGCCTATCATTACAAAGGAGTTTAGGTTTTCAACTGACTACACTTAATGAGACTTGGTTATCTTGGATATAATTTTACTCTTAATGGTGATCCTTATCTAAGCATCAGCTTTTTACCACTCGTTTCCATGCTATTCTTATCTACCCTCCATCACCTGATGGGTGGAAATTTGTATACCTTAACATTAGTTGATCTACAATCAACTAGTTTAACTCAGCATAACCAGGTATTTTCTAGTTTAACTATTTGTGGGTGTTTCTAGTTTTTGTGAACATTATGCAATTTAAATTCCTGAAATTATGACACTAGCTATATTTGACAGCAGGTGTATTAGTTTGAGTCGACTGAAGTACAAAGCCTGATGCCAGGACACTGGTGCAGGTAAATTGTTTGAAAAGTTCCCTTAGAAATTAGGATTGAAGAATCTGTAAAGGCAAGCCAGAAAAAAAGTAAAAGTTTATATTAAAATGTTTTATGGGGCCAGGCATCATGGCTCATGCCTGAAGTCTCAGCACTTTGGTAGGCTGAGGCGGAACCATCACTTAAGCCCAGAAGTCTGAGACCGGCCTAGGCAACATAGGGAAAACTTGTCTTCACAAAAAATACAAAAATTAGCCAGGCATGGTGGCATGTGCCTGTGGTCCCAGTTATTTGGGAGGCTGAGGTGGGAGGATGGCTTGAACCCAGGAGGCCAAGGTTGCTGTGAGATGAGATTGCATCACTGCACTGCAGCCTGTGTGACAGAGCCAAATCCTGTCTCAAAAGAAAACAAAATGTGTTTTGAGAGCCACTGGTGCAGGCTAAAGGGTCTTGATTCTGCCAGTACTCAGAGAAGCTAGCATTGGTCTAAGATTTTCTTCATAACAACAAAGGACTAAGACATTTATACAAGGGGATATGACATGGGTCATCAAAAGTTATTGCTACACTAGTTAAGTAAAAATCTAACCACTTACATAACTCTTCTGATGCCAAAGGGTATAAAAATAAAATTATCCTCTGGGATCACAGAATACAATAGATTCACAGTAAACTAGAAAAAAAATCATCATCTCTAACAAGGGTCTTTCAGTCTGTGATCTTGCCAAACTAAAATTCAGAGATTAAACAGTTCCAAAGTTAATGTAGACACTCATCAAGGTTCCTAGAGCTTTCTATCTTTTCACTCTGCCACCTTAAACATGTCATTGATGACTCCTCACGATCACAAGATGGCTGCAGCATCTCAGGCATTATATGCAGACATTGAAAGGAGAAAGAAATATTAGAGAAGTGAGTTAGTTGTTGTGTAGGTGGTCAATATTGTCTGCCAGAGAACAGGTCTCATCATATTTATCTGTTTAGTGTCTATTAATTTGGCAAGATTAAACTAATATCAAAAATGTTCTTTTATTTACAACAGATAACATTTGATGCCAACACAAAAAGTATTTACTTCTTGACTTGAATAATGTATTCACATTTCAAGCCACTATCTTTTATCTGTGCCTTTTTGATGGATATTTTGATAGCTCTAAATCCAAATATAGATAATCGTATGTGTCAGATCCCAAATACAATTTAAAGCCTCAACACTTAAAGCCTCTCTTACCATTATGAATGGATGCATTCCCTAGTCATTATCCCTTCCAAGTCTCATATTAGCTTTCACCAGACAAGTATACTTTAAATAAAGCTGAAGCACAATGCTAGACAGTCATATGCAGAAAGGATGAGCAAGTTTGTGATTCATTTGCCTTTTTAATCCGGGCTCTCCATTGGAAGCCTCTGATACTGACAGTTTGAAGAGATAAATCGAACAACTGTGGTCATTACACAGAGATATACTCAAGCGCATCAGAATATTCCTGTCTCCTGTTTTAATTTACATAATTTCTAAATGTGCTAAAAATGGAAAGTATTGTTCTTTGGTGGCAGTTTTTACTGTAGAACAATCAGCAACATAAAACAAATTTTGGCTTAACCAGAGTTGAGAAAGTGATTGCTGTTACGTTTTTTTCATATCTGTCTTGTCAGAAACTTCTCTCTTGAATGCAGCTGTTTCCATTAACTACCACAGGCACACGTGAAAATGACCCAAGCAACAATAAGAATCACAGAGGAGCAAATAGCTTGGGAAAAATAGTTTTTAGTATATAGAATTTTTTTAAAAAAATGCTTTCACTTAAGAACAGAAATAACATTAGGAGAAATAAAGGGAAAAAGAATGAAGGATACAATGGAGAAAGGGAGAAAGGATGAGAGAGGAAGAGATGAAAGATATAAGAAAAAGAAAATAAAGAAAAGAATAAGCTAGGAAGTTAGAAAGTAGATGAAAAAGATTGAAAGACATTGATGAAAAGAGGAAAGGAAGAGAATGAAGGAAAATATCTAGGAAGGCAGGTAGTCAGGAGAGAGAGAAAGAAGTCAGATCTACATCAATATTCAGATCTTTTGCCTATTTCTTATTGCAAAAATATTAGGCTGGCTGTGGTGGCTCATGCCTGTAGTCCCAACAATTTGAGAGTTGAGGATCCCTTGAGGCCAGGAGTTTCAGATCAGACTGGGCAACATGGTGAGACTCTTTGTCTCTACGAATAAATAAATAAATAACTGCGTGTAGTGTCTCATGCCTGTAGTCCCAGCTACTTGGGAGGCTGAGATGAGAAAATCACTTGAGCTCAGGATTTCAAGGATGCAGTGAGCCATGATTGTGCCACTGCACTCCAGCCTGGGCAACAGAGCAAAATCCTGTCTCAAAAAAAAACACAGAAAACATTAAATTAATTTAAGTTACATATCTGATATGGTCTGGCTCTGAGTCTCCACCCTAATCTCATCTTGAATTGTAATCCCATAATCCCTACATTCGTGGGAGGGACCTGGTGGGAGGTAATTGACTCATGGGGGCAGTTTCCCCCATGCTGTTCTCATGATAGTGAGGGAATTCTCACAATATCTGAGATGGTTTTATAAAAATAGGGCATTTCCCTTACTGGCACTTCTCTCTCCTGCTGCCATGTGAAGAAGGACATGTTTGCTTCCCCTTCCACCATGATTGTGAGTTTCCTGAGCCCTCCCCAGCCATACAGAACTGTGAGTCAATTAAACCTCTTTCTTTTATAAATTATTCAGTCTTGGATATTTCTTCATAGTAGTGTAAGAACCCACTAATACAATCTCATTTCTCTAGGAAGTGTTTTGTTTAATATAGAAAAAAAAAAAAGATTGGCCTCAAATAGAAAAAAAGCTCCCTAGGCTCTATAGTTCCTCTCTTTCCTTCTTAAAAATCAGAGGGATAAAAATCTTCAATTATTTTTCTTTAAAACATCTCTATCAAGAGCTATAAAAAGACATTTAGTATAGGAGTTATCAAAGTTTTTGAAAACATCTGAATAACATTTAAATTAAAAACTACATCTAAATAAAAAGGTGGTAACAACATTGAATAGTTCAGTAGAATGAGCATAAACATTCCCGGCTGAATTATCTGGGTTCTCAGTCTAGCTTGTCTGTGAAAATGTGAAGAAACAATGAGCTTTTGCACCTCTAATTACTCCATCAACGCAACAGAGTTAATACCACTAATTTCAGAGATGTTGTGAAGACTTGATGATACGATGCAAATCTAAAGCATGGCCCAGGTTCCAGCCAGTAGGAGCAGTTTAGTTTCTTCAATGTGCAGGTTGTGCATTTTTCTATACTTGTTTTTTCATTCATAAGATATTTATCAAATACTTTCTAATTGCAAGTCACCCTAGTAGGTACTAGAAAGTGGCTTTTCAGGTTTCACCTGGATAAATAAAAGTAATTTTTTCTTTTCTGCTGGAGGGAAGCAAAGTAATATTAAATAAAAGATGCTTTACACTTTAGATGTTTGGTTGGTGCAAAAGTAATTACCATTGAAAGTGATGGGAAAAACCACAATATTTCTCTAAATATAAATTTTAGTATAACTTCCATCCACTGGGCAAATCATCATGACACACATTATAAGAGAGCTGTAGTTTATATCACATTATATTTATTTAGTATATCAATGTATATAATTAAACACCCATGTTCTCCCATATAATGTAACTTTAAATTTTTCACAGTACTAAGAATACCATGTTGTATGTAGAAAGATTGTTGATAAATTACTAGAGTCCTCTTATTAATTCCATCTAAAATTGACAAACCAGAGAATTTATCACTCAGTACAGTTTTAGCTGAATTTTTGAAAAATTATAATGTAACTAAAAGAGGTGTTATTTATGGCCTGGTTTCAAATTATCACTCAAATGCAATTAAGTCTACTCCTTTGTAATATAACAAATAAAAAAGAAAGCATGTACTCCAAGTTCTTTTCTTTTTTTGAGACAGAGTTTCACTCTTGTTGCCCAGGCTGTAGTGCAATAGTGTGATCTCGGCTCACCGCAACCTCTGCCTCCCAGGTTCAAGTGATTCTCCTGCCTCAGCCTCCCAGGTAGCTGAAATTACAGGCATGTGCCACAACACCCAGCTAATTTTGTCCGTGTTGGTCAGGCTGGTCTTGAACTCCCGGCCTCAGGTGATCCACCCACCGTGGCCTCCCAAAATGCTGGGATTACAGGTGAGAGCCACCGCGCCTGGCTCACATATACTCTAACTTCTTTAAGTTAGATTACAATTGACAGACGCTCCTTAAGAATATAAAAGAGCTACACATAAAGCGATGAAAATTTTTGGAAATGCAATCAAAACAAAGATATAGACACTTTCTTACATTTTATGAATTATAAATATATAATATGGGATTCAACTGGTTCTTAAAATTTGTATGTCATTTATTTAAGCAGTATTTAATAAAGTATTAACAAAAATTATTTTAATTATTAGTAAAATATGGCTGGGCGCGGTGGCTCACGCCTGTAATCTCAGCACTTTGGGAAGCCGAGGCGGGTGGACCATGAGGTCAGGAGATCGAGGCCATCCTGGCTAGCACGGTGAAACACCGTCTCTACAAAAAAAAATAAAAAAAAATTAGCCAGGCGTGGTGGCGGGTGCCTGTAGTCCCAGCTACTCGGGAGACTGAGGCAGGAGAATGGCATGAACCTGGGAGGTGGAGCTTGCAGTGAGCCGAGATCATGCCACTGCACTCCAGCCTGAGCGACAGAGCGAGACATTCCATTTCAAATAAAAAAAAATTATTAGTAACATATAAGGAATATTATGGCATATTTTATATCACTTTTTTGCAACTTGCAAAAAAGAAAAATCTCTATAATTTAAAATATTGAAGTTAATTTATGGTTTCAAGCCTGTATTTTTTAACAGACATGAAGATTAAAGTGAGTAGTTATATACATGTAAGAAATATTTTAAAGTACATATTATTTTAACACATATTTTAATACTTTATGCCTTAATCTGTTGCTGCTTTACTTATATTATGAACACTTTCAATTTCTTTTGATAATTTACTTGCCATTATTTCCCATAGTACCCCATTGAAAGCTCACAGTGAAAGCACTGGAAATAAAGTCAGGCATCTTTGCTTCAAAATCAACTCTGTGGTAACAAGATCATGTATTGAGACCTTGGCAAACTTTTCTCCCCACTGAGCAGGTGCTTCATCTGTTAGCCTTACAGTATTGTTCTGAAGATTTCATGAAGTAATGGATGTAAACATGCCTGAAAATTTGCATAAAGCCATATATTCTCATTTATAAAGCAGTATAACACTTCAGTATTACAAAAAATACATACTCTACTGGTGTTTAATTCTCTCTAATCTTTTGAAGTTTAAACAGAAGAAGAGTAACGTATTTTATCAAACAGTAGACCTAATTTAAGAAGAAACCCTCCAACAAACCCAACACTAAACCTTTTTCTTCCTCTTGCAACACTTAGAACTCCTGAAAGTATAAATGCTTCTTTTTAAGCATTTTCACTTGTACTGTGGTTTATCTGTAATAATATAAAACTATTTTCATCAGAAATGTTGCATAATTTTAAGTTTAAAAATTCCAATTGTCTAGTTAAAAAAATTCAAACTGTTTAACTGGGTAACAACCACTTAATATAATTTTTCTGTGCACACATTAGTGGCTGGGTTTCCCCAGTATGCCAGACACAACTTGTTTTTCAGATTTAGGATTGAACCACTCAAACCCTAACCCTATATGTGATAAGGAGTGTAGTTGGTCCCAATATTTATAGGAATTATTGGGGTCTTAGATAGCTCCTAATTATTTTTAGATTTTCTTTCATGCTTCTGTTGCATTAATGAGAGCATTCTGCATTTGCTTCTTATGTGTATTGATCCATTTCTGCAACCACACATCTCAGGCATTGATCTAAATCCAATCTTCCCCAAAGTTCCAAGATCTCTAATATATACTTTGGCAGCCTTTACCAAAATAGTGCTTAATAACAGAATTGGCAGGAATGAGTTGGAGAAGAGTAATACTATGCATATTAAAATGTGGATTCACATGCAGAAGACTGAAACTGGACCCCTTCCTTACACCATATACAAAAATCAACTTAGGATGGATCAAAGACTGAAATGTAAAACCCAAAACTATAAAACCCTGGAAGATAACCTAGGCAATATCATTCTGGACACAGGAACAGGCTAAGATTTCTTGATGAAAATGCCAAAAGCAATTGCAACAAAAGCAAACATTGGCAAATGGGATCTAATTAAACTAAAGATCTTCTGTACAGCAAAAGAAACTACCAACAGAGTAAACAGACAACATACAGAATGGGAGAAAATTCACAAACTATGCAACTAACAAAGATGTGATATCCAACATCTATAAGGAACATAAATCTACAAGAAAAATAAACCCATTAAAAAGGGTACAAGGGACATGAACGGTTATCAAAAGAAGACATACATATGACCAAAAAACATATGTACAAAAGCTGAACATCGCTGATCACCAGAGAAATGAAAATCAAAACCACAGTGAGATACCATCTCATAGCAGTCAGATGAGTATTACTAAAAAGTCAAAAAATAACAGGTGCTGATGACATTACAGAGAAACAGAAACACTTATACACTGTTGGTGGGAAGGTAAATTAGTTCAGCCTTATGGAAAACAGTATGACAATTCCTTTAAGATCTAAAAAGAGAACTACCATGTTATGCAGCAATTCCATTACTGGGTCTATCCCCAAGGGAAAATAAATTATTCTATCATAAAGACATATGCATACATATGATCATTGCAGCACTATTCACATAGTGAATAGTAGGACATGAAATCAACCTGAATGCCCATCAATGGTAGACTGGATTGAGAAAATGTGGTACATATACACCATGGAATACTAGGAAGTCATAAAAAAGAATGAGATTACATCATTTGCAGGAACATGGATGCAACTGGAAGGCCATTATTCTTAGCATACTAACACAGGAACAGAAAACCAAACACCACATGTTCTCACTTTTAAGTGGGAGCTGAATGATGAGAACACATGGACACATAGAGAGAGGGGAGCAACGCACTGCAGCCTATTGGGGGGTGGAGGATTGGAGGAGGGAGAGGATCAGAAAAAATAACTAATGGATACTTGGCTTAACACCTGGGTGGTGAAACAATCTGTACAACAAACCCCCACTGACACAAGTTTGCCTCTATAACAAATCTGCACATGTACCCCTCAACTTAAAAGTTAAAAAAATTCCCAGAAAACAAACAACAACAAAAATGTGAGTTCTTGGATATGCCTTAACACTGGATTGTAACAATGATGACAGTAAGAAAGGCAAACATTTATAAAGACTTTCTACCAGGTGCAGTGGCTCATGCATGGAATCCAAGCATTTTGGGAGGCCGAGATGGGAGGATAGATTGAGCCCAGGAGTTTGAGACCAGCCTGGGCAACATAGCAAGACCCTGTCTCTACAAATAATACAAAAATTAGCTGGGCACAGTTGTGTGTGCCTGGAATCCCAGCATCTCAGGAGGTTGAGGCAGGAGGATCACTTGAACCCAGGAGTTTGAGAATGCAATGTTCCATGGCATCACTGCTCCAGCATGGGTGACAGTGCAAGACCTTGTCTCAAAAAAGTAAGAAAAAAAAATTTCCGTGTGCCATATGCCAATCACTGTCTTACTGTTTTGCATAAAATGCCACATAGCAGCCCTATAAAGCTGACAGAAGACTATATTTATCTCCCTTCTTTACTAGAAAAAAAAAGTGAAGCACATTGAAATAACTTACCCAATTTTTAAGAACCAGAATTCATGACTTTAGAAGATGCCTTAGAGTGGCCAAACTGATTGTCCCTTAACGGCATTAGAATCCTACATGAAATGCTGCAGTGGGGGTAGAGCAGGGTAACACCTCTCCAACACAGTTCAATCTCAGCATCACAAATGTGGATTATTGGAGAGGATGTGCTCCATAACGCGAGGTGAGAGAGATGCACAAAACCTAAGTGAATTATCCTAGTCTAAAACTCATAACTTGAATGTATCCAAGCCCCTGGATCTAACTGTCAATCTACTGGAATTTGATGGAAAAGAAGAACAAGCTAAGACATGTAATGAAGAAGCAATCACTCAAACAGAGAGCATGAGAGATTCTAAACAACAAATAAATGTGTTTCTTCAACAAGTAACTTAAAAGAAGGAAGAGCACTATGATAGGATAGAATAAAAGAGACTTAAGAAACATAATAATTAAAGGTAATATTTTCACCTTGTTTGAAGACTGATTTGAACCAAGCAAGTGTACAATAAACTCTCTGAGTCAATTAGGAAAACTTATGTATCAGCTAATATTAAAGAATTTGTGTAAATTTTTAAAGATCAATAATATCATGTTGGTTAACCAAAGAAAAGGAAAGAGCTCTATATCAGTATGTGAGTCTTTATGAAGAAGAAAATGTCTAAAAATATAGAGCTACATATATATATATTAGTTACATATATATATATTAGTATATATCCCATACTATCTGGGATTGCTTGAAAATACTCCAGCATTAAATACACACACACACACACACACACACACACACACACATATATATGGCATATACACACACACACACACACACACACACATATATATATATATGGCACTTGTATGTTCATTGCAGCACTATTCCAAATAGCAAAGACAGAAGCAAGCTAGATGGATGTCAACCCTGAACTGGATAAAGAAAATGTTGTACATATAAGACCATGGAATACTACACCGCCATAAAAAAAAAAAAAGAATGAAATCATGTCCTTTGCAGCAACATGGATGTAGCAGAAGGCCATTATTCTAAATAAATTAATGAAAGAACAGAAAACCAAATACAGCACGTTTTCTCTTACAGGTGGGAGCTAAACACTGAGTATACACAGACATGAAAATGAGACAATTCACACTGGGACTACTAGAGAGGGAAACTTGGGACGGGGATAAAGGTTGAAAAACTACCCATTGGGTACTATGCCTACTCCCTGGGTGATGGGATCATTCATACACCAAACTTCAGCGACACATAATTTAACCATGTATCAAATCTGCACATGTATCCCCTGAACCAAAAATAAAAGTTGGAAAAAAAAGAGGAAGGGAAAATACCTGAAACAAACTGACAAAAAGCTGATACTTGTTGAAACTGAATGCAGTGTAAGAGTGTTTTATTACATTATTTCTACTTTTTATATTTTCAAAAATTTGATTTATAAAAAAAGATTTTTTAATGGCCCTAGAGCAATCTCATACAAAACCGCTACCAATACACATTTAGGTAACCTATGGTGAAAATTGTTATGCTCCCGATATTTTCTGTGAGTTGGATGTGTCAAGCTCAAATTAAGTTAAATCATATAATTTATATATCAGCAGTACTTGGAAATTAACCATAATATTTTTAGAAGCTGCCGAAGTAAATATAAAATCACACTCATGGTTGCCTTCTGAAAAGCTGTATATATTTAACCTTGGGTTGACCTATAATATGTACTCTACTTGTAAATAATTTCAAATTGCATATTTCAAAAAATTATATTGATGAAAAATATATAGCTAAAAATTGATAACTTCTACAGTAACGTATATATGCACATCTAATCGTTCCTTTATGTAGTAAGTTCCTAATATGTACTAAATACTGTGATAAATTGTTTAATAAGGATAATGATGTAATGCTGTGCATGCCCCCAAATTTTTAAATTTATTTGACAAAATAACATATTTTCAAAACAAGCACTATATATATATATATATACATACATGTACCCATAGATATATACTGTATTTACACACATAGAGATATACCCATGTAGATCATGCACAGTATTTGTAATTTTTATTCAATACTATATATATAATTTAAGCCAATAAATTAGCATTAACTAGTCCTTGTTATATCAATTAAGTTTCATCAGGTAGATTAGTTTCAATCGCTTTACATACTCATGAAAAGAATTAAAATAGAAATTTTTGCATTTCACGATTTAATGTTCTATTATATTGAATATTTGCAAAATTATGAATATGTACATAAAAGTAAGGAAATTATAAAAATACCCAAGAATAAATAAAATTTATACTGTCTCATTTTAGAGTCCATGTATTATATTTCTCATAATACCATAAAAATAATCTTGATAATTACATTCTCTTCCCACTTGATGGATAAAGAATTTAAATCAGATGAGATTTCCACATAGTATATACAGAAATGAGGAGTTATAAATATATAAAAACAGAAGGGAAATAGAGGTAAAATTAATACAAATCTATTTTAATCATTAGTCAAGTGTTAAGCATGAAAAAATTGAGTATAATAAAAAAAGAATTGTAAAGTCTATATAAAAGTGTATAAAACAATCACTTGGACTTTAAAAATGGGATAAACATATGACACAAAACATAACAAAAATTTAATTAGTGACATTTTTTAGAAATTTCACTTAGACTTTGGGAGGCTGAGGCGGGTGGATCACCTGAGGTCAGGAGTTCAAGACCAACCTGGCCAACATGGTGAAAACCCATCTTTACTAAAAATACAAAAATTAGTTGGGAGTGGTGGCATGCACCTGTAATCCCAGCTTCTTGGGAGGCTGAGGCAGGAAAATCACTTGAACCTGGGAGGCGGAGGTTGCAGTGAGCCGAGATCATGCCATTGCACTCCAGCCTAGGTGACAGAGTAAGTCTCCATCTCAAAAAAAAAAAAAAGACAGTCACTTAGAAAATATTATATATATTTCACCAATTCTAGTGATATTTTAGTCATAATGAAGTTGAGTAGAGAAATCCTACAGAGATCAAATCAACATTCATTTATTCATCAAACGTTAGCAAGCTCTGGGCTCTGAAATGTGCTTTCCACCCTAGGCAAAACATTTATCCTCTCTAAAACTCAACATCTTATGCTTAAAACTAGCATCCATTACACAGAACTATAGTCAAGATCAGATGCAATGAAGTACGTTCTATCTATGCCCTGAAATATACTAACAATTAAAAATGCCATTGGTTATTATTATTTACCATCCACGTGTTTTGTATTGAAGACACGATCAAAGTCATCCTTAATACCTAGTGGATATCCAGTGGAGTAAGGGCTACATGAATGTGAAATACTTTTAGACTAACTTGGTGAAAATGTTCTCAGCTTTCTCCCACATCTACAGATTTTTTATTTATTTTTATTTTTTTTTTTATTATACTTTAAGTTTTAGGGTACATGTGCACAATGTGCAGATTTGTTACATATGCATACACGTGCCATGTTGGTGTGCTGCACCCATTAACTTGTCATTTAACATTAGGTATATCTCCTAATGCTATCCCTCCCCCCTTCTCCCACCCCACAACAGGCCCCAGTGTGTGATGTTCCCCTTCCTGTGTCCATGTGTTCTCATTGTTCAATTCCCACCTATGAGTGAGAACATGCGGTGTTTGGTTTTTTGTCCTTGCGAGTTTGCTCAGAATGATGGCTTCCAGCTTCATCCATGTCCCTACAAAGGACATGAACTCATCCTTCTTTATGGCTGCATAGTATTCCATTGTGTATATGTGCCACGTTTTCTTAATCCATTCTATCATTGTTGGACATTTGGGTTGGTTCCAAGTCTTTGCTATTGTGAATAGTGCCACAATAAACATACCCGTGCATGTATCTTTATAACAGCAAGTTTTATAACCCTTTGGGTATACACCCAGTAATGGGATGGCTGGGTCAAATGGTATTTCTAGTTCTAGATCCCTGATGAATCGCCACACTGACTTCCACAATGGTTGAACTAGTTTACAGTCCCACCAACAGTGTAAAAGTGTTCCTTCTCCACATCCTCTCCAGCACCTGTTGTTTCCTGACTTTTTAATGATCACCATTCTAACTGGTGTGAGATGGTATCTCATTGTGGTTTTGATTTGTATTTCTCTGATGGCCAGTGATGCTGAGCATTTTTTCATGTGTCTTTTGGCTGAATAAATGTCTTCTTTTGAGAAGTGTCTGTTCATGTCCTTCACCTACTTGTTGATGGGGTTGTTTGTTTTTTTCTTGTAAATTTGTTTGAGTTTATTGTAGATTCTGGATAGTAGCCCTTTGTCAGATGAGTAGATTGCAAAAATTTTCTCCCATTCTGTAGGTTGCCTGTTCACTCTGATGGTAGTTTCTTCTGCTGTGCAGAAGCTCTTTAGTTTCATTAGATCCCATTTGTCAATTTTGGCTTTTGTTGCCATTGCTTTTGGTGTTTTAGACACGAAGACCTTGCCCATGCCTATGTCCTGAATGGTATTGCCTAGGTTTTCTTCTAGGGTTTTTATGGTTTTAGGTCTAACATGTAAGTCTTTAATCCATCTTGAATTAATTTTTGTATAAGGTGTAAGGAAGGGATCCAGTTTCAGCTTTCTACATATGGCTAGCCAGTTTTCCCAGAACCATTTATTAAATAGGGAATCCTTTCCCCATTGCTTGTTTTTGTCAGGTTTGTCAAAGATCAGATAGTTGTAGATATGAGGCATTATTTCTGAGGACTCTGTTCTGTTCCATTGGTCTATATCTCTGTTTTGGTACCAGTACCATGGTGTTTTGGTTACTGTAGCCTTGTAGTATAGTTTGAAGTCAGGTAGCATGATGCCTCCAGCTTTGTTCTTTTGGCTTAGGATTGACTTGGCAATGCGGGCTCTTTTTTGCAAATAGTTTGTCTTCTTGTTTTCCTTTTGAGTTTCAAAGCAGAATCCTCTTAGAAAGGAGACAGAGGAAATTAATGCTTCCAGAAGTTCGATGTGTTTATTATGAATATGAGAATAATAGATGTTCCTGGGCCAGGATTTGAATAGTCTTGTTGCCAGTTTTCAATTGTTTGAATCATTTTCTCCAGGGAAGTCACTGGCCTACACTAGGTGTAAAGTTTTTGGAGCAAAAAAGATAAAAACAAAACCCATTGCTAATGCATGCTTATGAGAGACACAGTGGTCTCATGAAAACTGAAGCCTTTTAAAGCCATAATTTCTCAGGGCTCATCCATGTTAAACCAGTATTTTCCATTTGAGCTTATTTCCTACTCATCTAATTGGAGGGCTCTTGTCAGTACCTATTTCTGAAGCATCTCTGATGTAGTGAAAATGATGTTGAGGACAAAATGGCTATGGTAGTATAAACAAGAAATTCATTTTATTTTTATTGAGGTAAGCCATTCAGGCAAATCACTTTTTTTTAAACTAGCACTTTACTAAGAACATATCAAGGTGAACAACATATACATATTTATAAAAAGGATAGTTATCTTAAAATACTTCCAGGGTTTTTTTTGTAGGTCTATATTAAATTATGGCGATTTGGGCAAAAATCATTCAATTTTTAAAATCCAATATTCTGTATATTTCATCCCTAAACTGGAAAACTGCCCAATGTATGCCTTTTATGGCAATATTTCTTGATACTGAGAGCCTAGTTTAATACACAGCGATGACGTTCAAAGGGGGAGATTTCTTATGATTTTACCAGGCATGTCTATATCTTGTCAATTGACTTTAAAATTGAGTTTCGTTATGTTGTCTTTGTTCCCTCCCTCCCCTTTGACAACACTTGCCTAATTCAATAACAATGTCACAATAATCAAATGAGGTTTGGTTAGATGTTAAAAACTGGATTTTTATTTGGTGTAGATACTTAGAATCATTAAAAACTCTAAAAATAGAATTTTATTTTCCCATATTTCTTGTAGGGCACCCAGAGTCTCTTGAGAACCCATCTTATTCCTGGAAAGAGAAGGTCTTACAATTGCCTTTCTCATCATCAGAAACAAGACAACGAGGGTGCTGTGCATTGACTGTTATCTCACTGCCTCAGTATTTCTATACTGAGTACAAGTAATCACAGACTTAGCAGCTTAGGACAACACTTATTTATTATCTCACAGTTTCCGTAGGTCCGAAATCCAGGCAGGTCCAACAGAAACCTCTACTCAGGATTGCCCAAGGCCAACATCAAAGAATCAACACAACTATTCCTCTCCAGAGGCTCTGAGGAAGAATCCGCTTCTCACTTTATGTAGTTGGCAAGATCCAGTTCATCGCATCTCTTGGACTAAAGTCCCTATTTATTTATTCAGTGTCAGTTGACATGCGGAGGGAGAGGGTATTGCCTCTGCTCTGTCTCTTAAGGCGAACTCTATTTCTTCTAACATTGCTGTCATTATATTCAAAACCAGCAATGGCACAGCAAGTTGAAATTTCCATGATTTCCCCTTCTTCTTTTGCTTTTAAGGGATGGTGTAATTACATTAGATCCACTTACATAATCTCCCTTTTGCCATATAAGTAAAATTGGGCAGTTTTCCAATTTAGGGACAAACTATACTGAATACTGAATTTTAAAAGTTGAATGATTTTTGCCCAAATCTCCATAATTTAATACAGATCCACAAAATATTTGAAGTATTTTAAGCTAAGAATTATGTCTATTCTATAAATAGACATAATAGAATTGTCTGTTGTCCAATTTAAAGGACAATAGACAAAAAACATTAGACAGGTATTGCACAACCAAACTTTCTACACACTTTCTACCCTAGAGATGCCCAAATATATATTTCACTAGAATACACGAGGCTTAAAAATCTAAGCTTTTGGGTCAACTAGGCCTAGGTTCAAGTTCAAGCTCAATTTTTTGTTAATTGTGTGATTTTGTGATCTCATTTTTTTATCTCTAAAATGAACGCAATGATATTACCTATCATAAGGTTGTTGAATTGATTATGTGAAAGAAAGCATAGCAACTAATACAATTAACATATAGAAGGCACTATAATGATTCTCACATGACTTAGAGTCTTGCAAACATAAACAGTATTTATTCAGCAACTCCTAGTATGTTCCACCCAGTCCTGCAGTTAACTTGTTCCTCTCTTTAAAATCCTTCTGTTCTCAATCATACATAACAAAAATACCTTAAGTATTTCTACGAATGCCCATCTCCAGAAGGTTTCAAGAATGGTAAGAAGTCAAATGCAACCCTACACATCTGTACACAGCCTATGTTACTTGTAATAAGCTGCATGTATAATTTGACAAACTCATTCAAAATCTCCATGTTTCAATTGTCCACGTTAAGGTGTCTTAATTGTGCTAAATCTTTAGTGTCAGAATATCTCATTCACTAATACAACAGTTGTCCATAAAAACCCATACAGTATCAGTTAAAATTTAGTTCAATACGGAATTGAATTTGAGTAATGGCATTTAAGAATTTCTCCCCCCAAAAGAATGAGAAGAAAATCACCAGCACCATTTACTTGCTTTCTATTCATTTCACCTCTGCATCTGGAGCAAAGAAAGAGAAGCAAAATGACATCAACACTAAAGTGCTATAAATCTTCATTTTTTAGAATACTGACTCTTGACCTCATGGGGGCTGTTCATGCAACACCAGGGATTGTCTTCTGCATACATATTCTCTTTTCTTCCTAATCACTGATCACTATTCACTTTCACTCCTGGGAGTCACGACTACATTTCCTATTGCAGTCTTGATTTTACTGAGTATTTTAAGCTAACAAATTAATCCAAATGCTTATTACACTCTTTCTGGGAAAGTAAATTAAATTATTTTAGTAAAACTAGACCTTTATTAGTACACCAGTAAGCACGTAATGTTTATTACAGCTCAGAGATTTCAGCAAATACCTTTTAACTGAACTTATTTTGTAGCTGTCCCCTAGCAATTTTATTAAATTCAGTGGTAATTAACAATTAGGCACCTAGATGAACTGAGTTGAGTATTAATGAATGATAGGTACATTAACTATGGAGAAATACTGACAATGAGGTGAGGAAATGCAGGAATGGACTGATGAAAATAATGTTTAATTTCAGCAGTATCATCCATGCTCATGGACTGAAATATCATCTATATGCCAACAACTTCCAAATTCACATTGTGCCAAGACTTATCTGAGCTTCAAGCTACTTGAAAACTTCTCTTTGATGCATTATATGTATCTCAAGCTTCATGTACAAGAAGTAACTCTAACATTTGCATTAAAACTTTCACTCCTAGTCTTTCTCATCTTAAAAATAAAAATAAAAACCAAATACCAATCAACCTAGTTCCTTAGGTGAAAACTATGTTAATTTTTCTTGATTCTTTTTTTTTAATCACTTCTCGTATCTAATACACATTCAAGTTCTACTGACTTAACCTTGAAAGGACACGTTGAAAACAGCACAGTTAAGTAGACTCTCCTTTTATCTTTACTACTCCAAAAGCCAATCCTAAAACAGCACTGAGAGTGACCTTTATAAAACATACATTTGAGGATACTAACTGATAATCTCCAATCGCATCCTATATGACTTAGAACAAAACCCAAATCCCTAACCCCTGCCTTTGTAAAATCTGGACCCATGTTATACCACTATTTCACTTGTTCCTTATATTCTAGCTTTATTGTCCTTCATTCTGGGCCTCGAAAATAGCAAGCCTGTTTCTATACTGTGGTCTTTGTATTAGACCTTTCCTGTTCCTGGAATGTTCTGCCTCCAGATCACTTCATGGCAGCTCTTTCATGTTATTCAGACCTTAGCTTTACTGTATCTCACAGGACTGCAAGGTCCTCTTTGAATAATCAATACCTCCTAAGCCATTTTCTTGCATGTCATCCTGTAATTGCACTCATCTTGAACAGATATTAACTTGCTTTTGAATTTGTTCATTCTTTTATTGCTTCATTACCCCCTCCACTGCCTATTAATAGAAAACAAGCTCTATTTCTCCCTATCAGCAAGTACTTTTCTATTTTGCCCCTTACCTCCTTAGTATCCCTTTGATCTGTAACAGACAATAAAAACTTTTAAAATTTATAAAATATAATTATTATTTAAAAAGTTCTTCTATTTCCTGACTCTTAATTTGAAATTAAAAATAGTTCCCTATATCTGAGGCTAAGACAAATAATCGAATGCTATATTCTCCTCCCTGTAAGTTTTCAAAAATAAACTACCAGGTATAGTGAGTATTCTTTAGCTTTGTATTCAAGGCTTTTCAGGATCTCTTCAACCTATGCTAATTCTCTCTACTTTTTTTACGTTACATTTATTCTATTCAAGCTGAATGATTCCATTTTCTCATAGATGTACTCCTGTAATATTTTATCTTCAAACATTTGTTATTGCTGTCCTCTTTTCCTGGAATCTCCTTCTTCTCATGCCCACATGTTGATATTTTTGACCTTTAGAAATAGTTCCAAGGCATTATAAATAGACTCAATATATTCTTAAAATATTAGTCGTGGACTTTTTGTTTTTGGTAAATTCATACTTCTGGGCATCAGTTGCCTCATTTTTGAATTAAGAGGTTGAACTCCACAAAATGACACATGTATGGACCCTTGAATGTATCACTACAGCATGAAGGGGAAATAACAGCCTTTTGCATAAAGGTTGCTGGAAAGTTACCTAGATGAGAAAAAACTCAAACTCATGTTTATTTCTGCACTAGATAGAAATTATTTGCAATTTTCTTGAATATAATCTACACATTAACATGTAATTTATGAGTGTAAGAGCTTTCATTTAATAGTAACATCAAACAGGTATATTTATATAGATCATTTAATAATCTATTGTGGAGGTTTCAGTATAAATTTGAAAGAATATACTGGTAACACTTTCGCATTATTTTCAAGCTATAAATAATTTTTCTTAATGACCCTAACAATTTGATAATAAATAACCTCCAAAGTTTATCCTTGATCACAAAATCAATAGCCCCTATATGCTTTGGCTTACTTATTTATATAGCTGTTACCAGAATTATTAATTAACCATATAAACCTCCTTGAGGAAACAGTATTGAGCACAGTACAAAGCAAAAAACTAGCTTCTGTTTCAAAATTTTGATTGAAAAAATCTCAGATTTGATATTGTAAAAGCCTGTGTTGTTACATTCTCCATCTTGAAGCTAATCAAGCAATGAAAGTTTCTTCACTAATTTCTCCCATAGTGCTTTTTAGCTTCAGTGAATTCCTTTCTTCTGTTTTCAACTTAAATTACCATACTAGTCTAATTTGTCCAAGGATTATCCTTAATAATATAAAATTGCAACCTTATATGAAAAGGTTTCTGACCTAGCAGTTTATGAGAGTCTCTCTCTCTCTTTCTGTAAAGACTAACACAGCAACAGTTCTCAAACTTAAGTCTCAAGAGCTCTTTACACTATTAAAATTTTGTGAACATCTGAAAGAGTTTTTATGGTGGGGGGTTATCTCTAAACATTTACTGTATTAGGCATTTTTAAATTATAATTTTTAAGATTTATTAATTAATTCAATTTATAAAGCAAAACTAAATCTATAACATGTATATATTTTATTAAAATAATTGTTTTTCAAAACAAAAAAACTATGGAAAAATTGTATCATTTAAATATTTTTATATATCTCCTTATTATCTTCCATAATAAAATGCCTGCTTTTGCACTCAAATTGTTGATTGTGAAATTTATGTAGAATACCTACTCTCAACAGATATGTAATGGGGAAAACAAAGTGTATTTCAATAGCCTTTTTATATCATTGTAGATTTTCTTCCTTGAAACTACAACCAAAACATGATGTGTTATTTTTTAAAAGCATTTGCAATGTGGAATATGAAAGCATTATCAGTAAACTTTTCTGTTTCTTTAAAATTCATTGATGTATTCTATCTTTAGAATGTATCTTTTGTAGATGCATGCTGTTAAAATCTTTCAGTAGTCAATTCAAAAATACTAATTCATGGAATTGTATAACTCTTCCAAATGTAAACATAATTCATGATAAAATATTTAAAATCCTATTGGCTAGTATCACCAGTGATGGCATTGGAAAAGTCTTTTGCTATTGGGAAGCACTTAGGATCATGTACATGTTTATCAAAATTATATTTTTCACTTGAAAGTTTAAATTCTATCAACGGCAAAAAACACTGCCAGTCTTTCCTTGATTTTATAAACTCATTTATTCATTTAAAGAAAATATTTGCTACATATTCATCTGAATAACCATAGTTTGCTATTTGTCATTCTGCCAAATAAAAATGGACAATAGTGAGGTTATAGAGATGAATGCAAAATAGCTAGCAAGAGCATAAAGATACTACTGAAAACACACTGAGTTAATCTCTGAATATGTACACATTCATACACAAAATGTATTACCTTAGAAAATCCTAGAAAACATGAGAACACCTTCCATTAGTTGTCTAAGAAATACTGTCATGATGTGTCATGCATCCTCTAGGCAAATCTGCTGTATGTCCATAAAAAATGAGGGTGAAAAAAATCGCATCAGTTCTTATTCCTATGAAAATAGTTTCGACCTCACAGACACACATAAAAGGAACCTCTAGTTGGCATAAACCACATTTTTGAGAAATACTGGATCAGGAAAAATAAAGTACCAGAAACTTAGTTCAATTTCTGCAAATAGTGGGCATATTTGATATATATATTCTTGTATAACTCTATAAACCAATTAGAATAGAGTTTTCTTAAGTGAAACTGTAATATAGTTCATTCACACCTTCTGAAAGTAAAAAAATTTTACACTCATAAAATAAGACATAAAATCCATTCTCTTTATAGATCACAGACCTATAGAGATCTTAGAGTTAAGCCAAGTTCAAGTAGACAGAAACACAGAAAAATCACAGGTTCAAATCTCAAGGAACAGTTCTCCTTTCTAATGCGTGGCAAGTATCACAGGATAAAATAACATAGACTAAAAACTTAATTATTTGCCATCTCTTACCCAACAAAGTATAAATTCTATCATCCACCTGACTGAGAACACCAAATGGTCACATAAACTAGATTACAATCTCTGCTCCTACCAACATGAAATAAATGTTCATCTAGTAAATCAGCTTCACATATGCACAGGGTGATCTCTCTGTCATGCATGTGAGAGCCTAGTACTCCAACATAACATACAGAGAAACACAGGTCCCTGGGCTGTGTTATGGAAAGGGATATGGCCTCAACACACCAATATAATAATATACTTGATTAAAAAATTAAAACATAAATATTAGAAGAAAGAAAACAACTGTAGGCAAATAGAAAGTCAGCAAAAATAAAGTGCTATTGTGCAGCTTGAGAATCATTTCAGAGGCTATGAGATTTGCTCGGGCTTAAATAGCCCATAAGGTGCACTTCTCAGTGAAGAAAATTTAATTGATTCTGGGCAGGTGAGTCCATGGAACTCTTGGTGGCTCTCCAAAACTGTCAAATCACAATTTTCAAACACTTTAAAATGTGAATAAATATATGTCAAACTTACACAACTTATTGCATCTGTCCAAAGAACATTTTGGGGAACAAAATATTTACAGTCTACTCGAGAAGGCATTCTGAAAAGCATGGACTGAGTAGGAACAAAACACTTTAATAACCCACAGGGCTATAAAATTTTGATCTTTGGGGCTACATTTTCTACATAAAAGTGATTATTTGCATTCCTATTACAAAGGTCTACAAGTTATCATGTTATTTTAGTAATATAAGCTGTTAGTTAACAGCAAATAGTAAAATCAAACAAGGGTAAATTGTCCTAAAAACTAAGTATTTCTTGGGTGATTTAAACCATTACTCAGTGAGATATTTAAAAGTCATGCCACTCACTTTTTATCTTATTTCTAAAATTTAAATAATTTATAATATTTTACAATTTGCAATAAATATTTTGTGATTAAAAAATTAAAAATAAAATGTCTAAAACATTTACGTACCCACTCAAACAACTACTAGGAAATGAAAAATGTTTTCCTAATATTTTGGGTCATTTTAGGCTTGAGAGTGTTTAAATTGTAACATACTCAATCTTTATTTGCTTCGGACCTTACAAAACTGATTCAAGTACAGTTTTCATCTCAGAACTAGTGGGAATATTGAGCTCAGACCGACTACCCCTGTGATGTAATAACAAAACAAAAATAAATCTTAAAAGTCTTTTGAAAAAATAGAATAATACTGTAAATGTTGGGTACCAAATGAGAGAGCTTAAAACTGAAGTAATAAAAAATGCACCTAGTTTTCTATCATTTTTTGAAGTCATATACGGAAGTTCAAAAATCATTAGAATGAGGGATTTAAGGATTTATAACCCAAGATTCAATTGGATGAATAATTAAAGCTTAATTCATCCATACAAAGAAATATCCAACTGTATTTGTCTGAGTGGTAAATTATTTATTATAAATGTTTTATTATAAATGATGAGTGTTCTAGTTTTCTTTTATAATTGGTGTAAATCCAGGCAATGAAAAATTTAGTTATTGACATAAGAAGAAAATGAAGTCAGTATGTTGAAGTGATTCCATTCCAGTACCATAAATACAATTAACGTTGGTTTTAATCAGCTTTGAAGCTAAAATAAAAGTCCTTCAGAGAGCTCCATCTATTATTTCAGTATGGAATATTCTGCAATCAAGCTTATAGTATCTTGTCACTTATAATAATCAATAAGACATTTGACTCGTAATTCCTCAAATCCTGAGTACAATCTGCAGATTTAAAGGCTGGCCCTTTGTCTTAAATTCCTCATCTCATCTTATTCTAAGTTCTACAGCAGAAAATTCTCTCTAGTTCCTTTGCAGCTGTAAAATTGCAGTTTAACACAGAACACCAGAGGAAAACCACCCTTTCTTTCACAGCCTTGTCTCTAAATTGGCCTCATTTGAACTCAAGGAAATAAATTATATTTACCAAACATTATAGATTATTTGGAGAAAAACTAAAGGAAGTTATGTCTAGAAATCGGAAAAACAGTGTTGAAGTCAGAAGGAGAAAAACAGTAAACCTGTTGAAATGAGCTCATCACATGCTCAGCCCATTCCAAAGTTGCACCTGACTTGAAGTGTGTCCCTTTTATGATTTAAGAAACATAGAACCTGATTAAAAGACCCACAGTGTATATATCCAGCCCTTCTAGGGAAAAAAAAAAATCTCTTCTTAGGGTCTGGTTTGGGTCTAAAATTTCTATCAATCTTTCCTTATCCTTCATTCCATCATTCACATTTGCAGAATAAACTAGAACACAATTACATTCGTTAGAGTAAAGCTAGGTTTCCCAACAGAAAACCTTTGTGATTATACCTGCCTGGGGGAACAATCACAGTGTTACTTTGTCACCATTGTTAATAAGCTAGGCCTGTTTACCAAACCTGTCACACCAGGTAAATAAGAAAGTTCAGCATTTTACATACTTCCTATGAATGAAACTTTTAAATGAGTACTAACTTGAGAAAAACTGTTTATTGCTCGAATGTTCAATTCATTCATTCTGGTTCTGACCACATCAATGAAATGCACCAAGTGCTCTGCCATATTAAAGAAAGTCCTGAGCTCACAGATCAATATACTTTCTGCTTTTAACCAAATTTCATCCCCGAATATTTAATCCTTTATATATTCAATAAAATCATCCAAAGATTCTGTCTAGACCTTTCATCTAGTGAAATCAGTTGCATCATATTTTGTTCTAATTCTGAAGATTTAATGATTTTATCATTTTAAAGTCAATTTTAATACATTATTGTCATTGATATGAGCGAAAGCCTCATTATTTGGGTAAATAAGAATGGAGTTTACAGAGGTCCCTTGTTTGTCAACTAGTCTTTTCCTTTCAACTAGTCTTTCTACTCCTTTTCGTTATCTCTACTACGTTTTGTCTCATTTTTTTCCACTTGTCACAATAATACAAATAATTTGTTCTTTCTTCAGTTTTATCCTGTATTTTCTTAAATTCACTGACCTGTTTCTATTTTTACTAATGTAATAGAAAGAACATTGATTATTTAAACTAATGAATTTTCTTTTGTCCTTCTGTTGCTTTTGTCTCTCTAGATTTCTTAACTCCTTGTTAAAAGAATGTTTATGTTCATCTTTACAGTTTGAAAGACTCAAAATTGTAAAAATTTCAGTCCTTTCCTAAAGTGTCGATAGATAGCTTTAGTTCCATCCCAATCAAAATCCTGGAAAGGAGTGCTTGTGTGTGTGTGAGATGTGTGTGTGTGTTTGTGATGTGTATGTAAATGAAAAGTTGATTCTAAAATTTAAATACACTTTTAAAACAGGCAAAACTTGTCTATAGTATTAAAAATCATAAAGGTTACTCTTGGGTAGAAATGAATGGATGGGTGCACAATAGAGTTTTCTGGGGTGCTACTGATGTTCTGTCCCTTATGGCAGTGCTGGTTAAAAGTGTAAGAAAGTGAACCATCTATGCATTTAGGATTTGTGTACTTTTCTGTATATGTGGTATACTTCAACAAAAAATGTCAAAATTGAGAAAAAAGAATCTTCAACATTTTTCAGAAATCTTCCACAACACATTTCTTAAAGTTGCAATATTTGATCTGGGAATAACCCTATTTCCTGATTGGTGTGTTGATAGGGGAGATTAATTTCAACAAAATCCTTTATTCAGATTGGGTTATGCCCCCCAACCCCACCACATTTAGACCTTCTTTTCCTATTTGAGGTGAAACTATATAACCTCCTTCTTAAAACTTCAGGTTCTTTTATATTTATTGCCAGACACACATACATGCACACATGCACACACTCACATCCTCTAAGGAAATACAATTATGCTTAGATTCACTAATGTCTAAATCCACATTAATAAAGAATGATTATTTTCCTAAAGAAAATAACCTGTAGAAATATCGTATATCTTAAATTTAAAAAAACTTATTATGCGAAATAATTTTAACCTTCTTTAGCTTTATTTGGTTTTAAAAGACTATATCCAGAGACATAATTGTAGTATCAAGTCTCTTTACTGTGATTCCCTCCACTGCAAAAAAAAAACAAAAAAAAAACACCATTTATGCTTGATTATTAAGATAATACAGAAAGTCTACAGAAGCTCAAGGGGTTTTAGTTTTTCATTTACGCAAGATGGAAATAATTGGGTAATGCAATGAACACTGAGCCCCTTGTACATGCCCATATTTATTAACACTACCTGTATCATCATAACACGGCTCCCTGATCTATCGTTGAAGAGGAAGCCACAGAATATCTATGCTCTCTCCAGCCGGGAAAAATCCACAGGGGACATAGATTATTTTGATATATAAAAATTAAATTTATTTAAAAGGGAATATTACAAATTAATGGCAAAATATTTTTAAATATAGTTCTTAGAAATTAGCTAAAAAAAGTCAGATAGTTATTTTATATCATAAACCAATAAAGCTGTATTTATTCCAACTAAATTTAAAGTTAAATTTGAAAAATAGTAATCTCAAAACACCAAAACCAATATTAACAAAATGTAACTCAATGACGAAAGAAAATTAGAGGTGAATAGACTCATGTATTTAAGTGCACACTTAAAAAATATTAGGCCTGGCGTGGTGGCTCACATCTGTAATCCCAGCACTTTGGGAGACCAAGGCAGCCAAATAGATTGAGTGGAGGAGTTCAAAACCAGCCTGGGCAACATGGGGAAACCTCATCTCTACAAAAAAATACAAACAATTAGCCAGGCATGGTGGTACACATCTGTAATCCCAGCTACTTGGGAGGCTGAGGTAGGAGGACTGTTGGAGCCAGGAGGGTGAGGTTGCAGTGAGCCAAGATCACACAACTGTACCCCAGCCTGGGTGACAGAGTGAGTCCCTGTCTCAAAAATAATAAATAAAATTTTAAAAAATTGAGACCTTAGCTGGACCTGGTAGCTCATGCCTGTAATCTCAGCACTTTGGGAGGCCAAGGCAGGTGGATCACGAGGTCAAGCGATCAAGATCTTCCAGAACAACATGGTGAAACCCCGTCTCTACTAAAAAGACAAAAATTAGCTGGGCACAGTGTTGTATGCCTGTAGTCCCAGCTACTCAGGAGGCTGAGTCAGGAGAATCGCTTGGACCCAGGAAGTGAAGGTTGCAGTGAGCAGAGATGGCGCCACTGCATTCCAGCCTGCCAACAGAGTGAGACTCCGTCTCAAAATAAATAAATAAATAAACAAATAAATAAATAAAATTCAGACCTCAGAATGGATACAAATACATTAAGAGATTTAAAACTAAGCTACAAATTGTATAATAAATATGACCAATAATTAAATTTTTAATAATATAAGTGTCCGAAACCTAAAACAGTAATAAATCAAAAAATAGATGTGAAAATTAGCATTTAAAAAATATTTTGCTTTAATACTAATCCAGTTACTTAATTTAATGCAATGAAATACTAGTTTCTGCCAAAAAAATAATTAACAGTAATACTCATTTCAATAGAAGATATAGCAAGATCAGAACTTTTCACTGCTGATGGAAGATTAAATTTTGCTGCAAGCCTGGAAATCATTTGGGGACTCTTTGCAAAGAGAACAAAAATATGTTCTGCCTTCTGTCTTAGAACTAAACTTCTCGAAAATTCATTTTGAGTTAAAAACAGAGGTATAGTGACTTAGGTAGAGAATAGGCATTATAGAATTGTGTTAAGGAATTAAAAAGGAACCACTGTATAAATATTTATACATTGGTGTAATATATTTATAATAATATTTATTATAAAATAATAGGAGAGATTGTTCAGTAGTTATGTTGTCCATATGTTATTGACTGTTATCTATCAATTGCATTTTACTTTTGAAGAATATTTAATATAGGCTAAAGCTTAAGCAAGTAATTTTCCATAAAAGATGCAACAATAATGAATTTGCAGATGACAAGTTTATGCCAATTTTATAAATAAATATAAGAGATACTAAGACATTTACCTTTATTTCTATCTACATATAGTCTATGCATCTATCTGTTTATTCCATTTGTCTACTGAAAACATAAAAATGTTAATCCATGGGTGGTGAAATTATTAGTGATTTAATCTTCTTTTTATACCCTTTTATTGTCCAATGTTTCTTAGAGAGCACTTATCTCCTTTAAAATCAGAAATCAAATGTTAGATAATTATAATGAAAGCAAAGCAACTTATACCTCAAGTTTTTTCACTTTTGCTTTTTTGAAAATCATGTTAGATTTTGTTTGTTTTTGTACAATGTAGCCTGGAATTAATGCACAGATTAGTACTGTATGAAGGTCAATTTTTATGTTATTCAATCAATAGACTTTCTAGATTATGTAGGGGCTATTCCTCAATTATGGTCCACAAATATTTATTTATTCAAATGTCTGAAAGTTCATCAAGAGTCTTTACTTTTTCCAAGTCTCTCTGTCACTGATAAATCAGTTTCTCAAAATACGGTTTTATGAAGATTTCTGTTACCAAGATCTTCAAGCCTAACAGAACTAAATTACATTTGACCTCATATATCTGCAAATAGCTGACAAAATTTATCACACATGAACAAATTACCTCTAAAAAGTTTTAAGTAACTACAGCTTGCTAAAATTATAGTAGATATTGAAACTTTTTACCATACTTTTATTCTAGAAATTTATTTTAAGTGGAATCTGATCCTTTTCTGTTTCTTCCTACAAGTCAAAAATAAAGTCTATTTTACCATAACATAACCAATGATTTTAAAGAAATTAGTATTTTTTCTATAAATCAGTAGGTTCTCTGGATATTGCCTTCGTGAACTTTACCATCCAGTCTTCAAAATCAGCATCAGAAAGGGACACAGGATCCAAGATCAGCCTTTTAATATCCTTTGTTTATGTGAAAATCATTTCCTGAAGCCTAGCCAATCAAAACGGAATAAAATTGGATGTACACCAGGATCGAGTATTTTTGCCAATGTTTCCTTTCTGTAAATAGCACTAAAAAAGAAACAGATGAAAATATCTCCAGAATCTGCTTAGATCCTCAAATCAGGGGTCACCTGAAAACTCTTCTATCACATAGATAATTGTCAGAAGCTGTATATAATTTAAGAACTTTCCAAACAACTCCATTTCTTACTGCAAGTGAACTCAGAAGAACCTCCATGGAGTTTTCAGAGATACTCAGCTGGACTCACTTATCTGCATTGTTATTTCTATCTATATGACCTTTAGCCTATTTTTCACAATGTTCCCTCTGTTGAGTCCTTTATCTTCATTTCTGCATAGTAAACTTTCCATTTTCCAAAACATACCTCACAAGCTATTAGGTTGGTGCAAAAAGAATTGTGGTTTTTGCTATTAGTTTTAAAGGCAAAATCACAATTCTTTTTGCACCAACCTAATACCATTTTGTACACATGTAAACAGCCTTTCCTTTGAACTAAGCATTGTATTTCTTCCCAATTCAGTTACAGACCTGATTTTTATGTCTTTCTTTCCTTTCCACGTGCTGTATATGCTCTTTGAACAATCTATTGAGATCATTTGCCCATTTTTAATGTTATGTGCCTTTGTATTAGTGAGTGTTATGAGTGAATTATACATTCCAGATAAAAGTTCTTTATCAGATATATGATTTGCAAATATTTTCTCCTATTATATGGTTCATCTTTTCACTTTCTTGGTGCTGTTCTTTGAACATAAAATTTAGAATTTAGACATCAAATGTACATACTTTTACTTTTGCTACTTGAGCTTTTGGTGTTATACCTAATAAGTCCTTGTCAAGTCCAAAAACCTGAAGATTTACATTTATGTTTTCAATAAAGAGGTTTTTATATTTTGCCCTTACATCTAGGTCTTAGATACCTTTTCAGTTATTTTTTGTTTATGGTGTGAGGTAGGGATCCAACTTCATTTTTTACCCTATGGATATCCAGTTGTCCAGCACCACTGTTGAAAAGACTACTCTTTTGTCATAAAATGGTCTTAGAACACTTGTCAATTACATTCCATTGATCTATACATCTACCCTTGTTTCAACACAACATGTCTTAATTACTGTAGGTTTGTACTGTACTTTGAATTCAGGACTTGCGAATCCCCCAAATCTCTTTGTTTTCAAAATTGTTTTGGCTATTCTGGGTCTCTATAAGTTCCATATTACTTTTAGGATCAGCTTGTCAATTTCTACAAGAAACCAAGTGAAACTTTGTTGGGGACTGCCTTTGAACATACACATTGATTTTAGAAAATATTTGCATCTAACTATATTATGTTTCTGATCCATGAAAAATGTTTTACAGCTTCACAGTATAAGCTTTTAACTTCTTTGTCAAATTTATTTTTGAGAATGTAATTTTTGATGCTATTTTAAGTAAAATATTTTCTTAATTTTATATTTAGATGGTTTGTTGCAAACATATAGAAAACAATCTCCTAATTTATTATTATTCCTATGTCTCAAGAACTTGTTTAACTGGCTTAATAACTCCTACCTTTTTTAATAGATTTTGTTGGATTTTTTCAAGTACAAGATTATATCATCTAAAAGTATAGCTTTACTCTTCCTCTTTTCTATCTAGTTTCACAGTATTTCTTCTCCTTGCTTAATTATCTTAGATAAAACCTCTAGGGTGATATTGAAAAAAGGTGATAAGAGTGATCATCCTTCTGTTCCTGATTTTAGAGAATACTTTCGAGTTTTACTATTAAATATGATGTTATTTGTTTTTCATTAATGCTTTTTATCAGGCTGAGGAAACTTCCTTCTATTACCCCTTTTTGAGTGTTTTTGTCATGAAGAAGCATTGACTTTTGTCTGCATCTACTGAAATTGTGTAGTTTTTGACTTTATTCTTTTGATATCATATTATCTTCATTGCTTATCATATGTTGTATCAAACTTTGCATTCCCAGAATTAACCCTATTTAACCATGATGTATACTTCTTTCATATGCTCCTGCATTTTATTTGCTAATATTTCATTGAAGATTCCTGCATCTATAATCATAAAGATATTGGTCTTTAGTTTTCTTTCCATGTTTATCTTTGTCTGGTTCTTATATGAGGATAATATTGGCCTCATAGAATGAGTCGAGAAGTGTTCCCTTCTAATTTTTGCAAGATTTTGAAAACATGACATTAATTCTGATTTAAATGTTTGGCAGAACTCAACAGTGAAGTCGACTAGGTATGGCCTTTTGCTATATATGTGTAGTGTTTTGATTACTGTTTCAATTGTTTTACTTGTTACAGACCACTTCAGATTTTCTATTTCTTTTTGAGTCACTTTTAGTCTATTGGGTTTTTCTAGAAATTTGTCCTTTTCATCAAAATTATCAAATTTATTGCCATACAGTTTTTATTTGTTTCTTAAAGCTGTCATAATAGATTATCACAAAGTTGGTGTCTAAAAACAGCAGATATTATCTCATGGTTCTGGAGGACAGATGTCTAAAATCTGCCCTCCAGTTGTCAGGAGAGCAACATTCCAGAGGTTCTATGGGAGAGACAATGTGCCTTGTCTCTTTCATCTTCTAGTGGGTCCTGGCATTCCTTGGCTTGTGGCACATAATTCAGTTTCTCTATTCATCTTCCCATGATCTTCTTTTTTCTGTCTTCCCTTCTTTTATAAGGACACTAGGGCTTATTTCAAAATCCTTAATTTAATTATATCAGCAAAGACCCTTTTTCCAAATTAGGTCACATTTACAAGGTATGGGGTTTAGAATGTGGACATATTTGCTGATCCTCTCTTCTGTCAATTTAAATTTGCTGTTGACCCCCTCTAGCATAGTTTTAATTTCAGTTATTATATTCTTCAACTCCAGAATTTTCATTTTAAAATAATTTGGTTTTATAGATATTCTATTTAATGAAATATCATATCTTCTTTTAATCCTTTAATCCTTAATCCTTTAATCCTTAAGCCTCTTTTGCAGGGGCTACCATCCAACCCACTAGACTTTTGTTCAGAGTATTCATAAAAACAACAGAAGTAACATTTCATCTTTCATTCCTAATTTGAGTATTTTGAGTTTTCTCTTTTTCTTTCATCAGTATTGGTGTTTGTCAATTTACTTCCTCTTTTCAAATAATCAACTTTTGGTTTTATTTTTTCTATTGTATTTCTGTATTTTATTAATTTTTCTCTGATGTTTATTATTTAATAGCTTCCCACTTTAGTTGCCTCTTCTTTCTACTGACATAAGGCAGGTTAGGTTATTTTTTGAGGTCTTCTTTTTTAATATAGCATTCACATTTGTATATTTCTCTGTAATCACTACTTTAGCTACATCTTGTAAGTTTTGATATGTTGTCCCTTCCTTTTGAGTCACCTTATCTTAAAATATTTCATATTTGTTTTTGATTGGTCCTTTGACCCTTTGGTTATTTAGGTGCATGTTGTTTAGTTTCCATACGTTTGCAAATTTCCAGTATTTCTTTCACTATTAACTTCTAAACCTATTTCATTGTAGTCAGAGAATGTAGGATTTCAACCCTTGTAAGTTTATCAAGGATTGTGTGAGTAGCATCGGCCTATCAAGGAAAATTCTTCGTGCCCTTGAGAATAATGTGTCCCACTGTTGTTGGGCAGGCAAAAATAGAATAATGCCTTCTACTGGTTGTCTCTTAGCCCTATTTGCTTTACAGTGTTATTCAAGTCTTCCATTTCATTATTTATTCTCTGCTTAGTTATATTCATTATTAAAAGAGGAAGAAGAGGAATATGGAAGTCTTTACTGTCGTTCAAATTCTATTCTCCCTTCAATTCTGTCAAGGATGCCTTCATGTATTGTGGTCTGTTTTTGTATATGTTTGTAATTGTTACATCTTTCCAATGGATTAATGCATTCATCATATAAAATCTACTCTTTCTCTTAGTTACATTTCTTATTTTAAAGTCTACTTTGTCAGATTCTAATACAGCAAGCTTGCTGTTTGCTTTTTCCATTCATTTATTCTGAAACTATCCATATATTTGAAACTAAGATGTGCCTCCTGTAGACAATATAGAACTGGAGTATGTTTTTGTTTTTTGTTTTTACCCAGACCGGCAATCTATAATTTTTGATTAGATTGTTCAATCTACATACTTTTGATATAATTATTGAGATAGTAGGATTTATGTCTGGCATTTTAGTGTCCTGTATGTCTTATATCTTGTTTGTTTTTCTATTTCTTCATTTTTTTTCTTTAGCATTAAGTATTTTCTAGTATAATATTTTCATACTTCAATGGCTTTTAAACTGTATTTTTAAATTTACATTGGTTGCTCTAGGACTTACCAAATACATCTTAGTTTACCATGATCTAATTCGGATATATAATAACACACTGCTAGTGAGAATAGATGTAACACCTGTATATTTCTATTTCTTCTTTTGCATTTTATACTATTGTTATTTGTATTACACTGATATATGCTACAAAACTAAAAATGCTTTGTTGTAATTATTAATTATTAGTAAAGAACTTCCTTTAGGCTGAAATTTCTTCCAAAGCAGTGTGTTAGCAACAAATCAGCATCATTTTTTATTTGTTTGGCAATGTCTTTATGTTTATTATTTAAAGATAGATTTTCTGCTTATAAATGTCTTATTTATCTTTTTGTATTCTTGTTTCTTCACTTTGAATATGGCATCCTACTATCTTCTGCCTTTGGTTGTTTCTCATGAGGAGTTGGCTGTTAATATCGCTGAGGCTTCCTTGCATATTATGGGTCATTTTTCTCTTGCTGCATGCAAGATTTTCCTTTTGATTTGGCTTTCAGAATTTTTATTATAATGTAGTCTTTTGCATTAATCCTACTTAGAGTTTTTGAGCTTCTTGCATGTGTACATTGTTTTTCATCAAATTTGGGACATTTCATTATTATTTATTTTTTAAAATAGCCTTTTTCTTCCTTTTCCTCTCTCTTCTCCTTTTGTTACTCCTATTACCTATCTTTTGGTACACTTTTATATTTCTCTGAAGCTCTGTTTATTTGCCTTCTTTCTCTCTATTCTTCAGATTGCATAATTGCTTCAGTCTACTAGTTTCCTGATTCTTTGTCAATTTAAATTTGCTGTTGACCCCTCTAGCATATTTTTAATTTCAGTTATTATATTCTTCAACTCCAGACTTTTCATTTTTAAATAATTTGGTTTTATTGATATTCTATTTAATGAAATATCATATCTTTTCTTAATCCTTTAATTCTTTAAAAATATTTTAAATGGAGTTTTGAAGTATTTTTAAAATCCCATACTTGGACTTCTCACTGGCAGTTTTGTTGGGTTTTTTTTGGTTTTTTTTTGAGACGCAGTCTTGCTCTGTCACCCAGGCTGCAGTGCAATGGCACAATCTCGGCTCACTGCAAGCTCTGCCTCCCAGGTTCACGCCATTCTCCTGCCTCAGCCTCCCAAGTAGCGGGGACTATAGGCGCCTGCCACCACGCCCAGCCAGTTTTTTGTATTTTTAGTAGAGACGAGGTTTCACCATGTTAGCCAGGATGGCCTCAGTCTCCCAACCTCGTGATCCACCTGCCTCAGCCTCCCAAAGTGCTGGGGTTACAGGTGTGAGCCACCACGCCCGGCCTCTCTTTTTAATAATATGCATGAACCAAGTCCTCCTTTTTCTTTGTATGCAATCTAATATTTTTGTTGAAAACTGTACATTTTAGATACTATATTATAGCAGCTCTTGATGCTGATCCTACCCTTGGTTTGTTTTTGCCATCATTTGATTGCTTGTTTAGTGGGCATTATGGGCATTTGCACAGTCATCATGAGATAACAGTAGTTTTAATAGGGCTCTCTGTCTCTTTTCTAACCTTTCAGTTAAGCTGTCTGCGTCTATTGTTACCACACTCAATTTTTGGGCTACAGTAATTTATGGTCGATTGATCTATATTTTTAACAATCGCTAGAGTTATAAATTACTCCACGGGCTTGATCCTATTAAATTTGAGCCCCTTTGTAAGGGCAGTTTTTGAGGACAGCTTGAGGAGTTTTGTTTTGTTTTTCCTGAACATCTGGGAGATTTTTCCTTGCTGCCTCTTTTCTCCATTCTCTCTAGCAGACTAACTGGCTTCTGGTTTACCATTTTGCTCTCGAGAAACTATCAGTCTCCTCTTAATTGCTAACAACAAAATTGCCATTTTAAAGAGTATTTTTAGTCTTGAACTTCCTTCTTATCCTGGCTCAAATAAAGTTATTCCTTTAGGAAGAGCCTCAGAGCACTCTCTCCTTATAGCTTACCTCTCCCTGAGGGCAAAATCTATGGTTCACTTTTCAGGAGCTTTCGGCAAGAACCATGGCTCACTTCTCTTGGAACAACACCCCTTCTTTATGACCAAGGTACAGATTGACTCTTCCCATCTTCTCAGCTTGCCTTTCCAAGTGCAATGCATTCCTCCCGTGAGCAAGCTGAGGTGAGAGTAACCAGGGGCATCTTATTCTTAGCTGCCGCACCAGACTAGAGCTTCCATCCTGAGTGGGAACTGGGTGGAGAACCCCTAATCTTTCGGCCACATTTACATTGAATTTGGTCTCAGAAATGCAGAGTTAAGGCAGAAAAAAAGATGATGGGGGCATGGGAAGAAAGAAAAACATACCCAGCCTGCCTCTCTCTGCAAGACTGACCGGAAGCTAAAGGGAGAAGCCCTGGTTTTTGGCTACATCTGATGGAATGGAGTATCTGTCATGCTTAGATGGAATGATAGAGGGAGCAAGTCTCAGCTCAAGTTTTATAGATTGCCACTATTTTTAATTGAAATTTCGCAGAATTTCTTTAATAAATAAATTTTCATTTGCTACAATAACTTATGGCAATTTCCAGAATCTTAAATAGTTGTTTATTTTATTTTATATATTTTTTCAGTGATGATAGTTTCACAAGGAAGTGGACCTGCAGGGCTCCTCATATAAACATTTCAAATGGTTCTGGTCAATTGACTTTTAGTATTCTTAAAATAAATTTCTCACAGTGCAAGCACATAATGTCTCATTTTAACAAGGAGGGTAATGATGGACCAAGTAAAGGTGATGAGAAAGAGGTTGAAGAGGAAAGGAGTAAAGCAGAGAGAGAATAATTAAAAACTGCTTACTGTTTTTTTAAAAGATAGAGCTCTTAAAATTACTCTATTTGCAAAGTCTACTTTCCATTAAAAAAAATGCACCTACGTATACCACCCAAAATGTACATATCTTGCAAGTAATTCCCAAAACACCGAAGAAAGCTTTCCACAGAGACCACAGACACCATGCATTAGAAAATTCTATATTAGGGCCGGGCGCGGTGGCTCACGCCTGTAATCCCAGCACTTTGGGAGGCCGAGGCGGGTGGATCACGGGGTCAGGAGATCGAGACCATTCTGGCTAACACGGTGAAATCCCGTCTCTACCAAAAACACAAAAAATTAGCCGGGCGTGGTGGCGGGCACCTGTAGTCCCAGCTACTCGGAGAGGCTGAGGCAGGAGAATGGCGTGAACCCGGGAGGCGGAGCTTGCAGTGAGCCGAGATGGCGCCACTGCACTCCAGCCTGGGTGACAGAGCGAGACTCCATCTCAAAAAAAAAAAACAAAGAAAATTCTATATTAGACAATTGCATCTTTAAGGGCAGAAAATCTATCCTATTATCCTATTTATATTTACATTTGCTGTAAGATAAGTATTGTTCCAGGCACATGGTTGTTGTTTAGTAAAGTTTTGATGAGAAGATAAGTGAATGAACACAAAAACCAGAAAACACACACACACACACACACACACACACACACACACGATGGCAGCTTTTCAGGAATTTATGATCTCATTGCAGGGAGAAAAATCTTTCTACATTAAAACTTAGAAATAAGGCCGGGCATGGTGGCTCATGCCGGTAACCTAGCACTTTGAGAGGCTGAGGTGGGCCCAATGCTTGAGCTCAGGAACTCGAAATCAGCCTGGGCCACATGGTGAAACCCTAACCTCTACAAAAACTCACAAAAGTTAGCTGGACATGGTGGCATGTGCTTGTAGTCCCAGCTACTCTGGGGGCCAAGGTGGGAGGATTACCTGAGCCTGGGGAGGTTGAGGGTGTGAGGTTGCAGTCAATCATGATCATGCTGCACTTCAGCTTCAGTGACAGAGTGAGACCCTCTCTCAAAAAAAAAAAAAAAAAGAGGAAAAAAATAAAAGAAAAAATAACTATGAACAAACAAATAGTAAACTGATCCATGTGGGACGAAACTAGATAGAATTACTGAAAGTGAGTTTGGAGATGTTAAGAAAGTTGCTATAAAATTGAAAAAATAGATATTAATATTTAGTTTTCACATTAAAGAGTCTGCATTTAGTTTTTATATACAGAAATAAAAATAAAGTCACAAAATTAAAATTCCAAAGAGATAAATTGTTGCCTTTTTAAAATAAATCTTCATTTGAAATGGTGGGCATGATGGGGGAAAAAGGCAACACAAGGTGAGTGGAAATGTGTAATGAGATAAAGAAAAAATGAGAGGTTCTAAGAAATGATGTGAGAAGGTAAAATTAATCATGGTTTAACCAGCCTCAGAAAGACTTCTAAAATTCAGGCTTTTGCTTTACAGTGGCTCGTTTGCTCTCCGAGGAGTGGCCTTTAGAAACCCATTGAAGTTTAAGACATCATCTGAAGATGAGAAGCACTTTTTATTCCTTATTCCTTATTTTACCTTCACTCCTCACCACCCTCACACATGTGTTAGTGGGAGTGTGAAGATGCTGGGCAAGGTTTGCAGCAGCCATGTGTCCTCTGTGGGCAGATATAGAAGGATCACTGAAGGACAATCACTAAATTCACATCGCTTTATAATATTACCAGAGCCAAAGCAGAAAAAGGTATACTTAAATTTACTAACATTCTTTTTTCTGTGGTCACTTTTTTTTTTTTTTTTTTTTTTGGAGACGGAGTCTCACTCTGTCATCAGGCTGGAATGCAGAGTGGCATGATCTTGGCTCACTGCAACCTCCGCCTGCCGGGTTCAAGCGATTCTCCTGCCTCGTCATCCTGAGTAGCTGGGGCTACAGGTACGTGCCACCATGCTTGGCTAATTTTTGTATTTTTAGTATAGATGGGGTTTCACTATGTTGGCCAGGATGGTCTCGATCTCTTGACCTTGTGATCCACCCACCTCGGCCTCTCAAAGTGCTGAGATCACAAGTGTGAGCCACCGTACCTGGCCTGTGGCCACATTTAAAACAAAGACGTGTTCAATTATGATTAAATACATACATTATTTAAAACTGAGCTTGATAATCACACCAAGCTTGAAAATCACACCAAGTTTTAAGCATCTGCTATGGACTCAGTGTTTGTGCTTCTCTAATGTTTATATATTGAAGCCCTAATCCCCAAGGGGATGGTATTTTGGGGGTACTCTAGGGAGTAATTAGGTCATGAGGGTAGAGCCTTCATGATTGGGAATAGTACACTTAAACATAAGAAGAGACACAAGAGACAAACTCCCTCTCAGCCACATGAGGAGATAGCAACAAGGCAGCCATCGGCAAATCAGAAACAGGGCCCTCACCAGAACTGAATCAGCCAGCCCCTTAATCTTGGACCTCAGACACAGCTTCCAGAAGCAAGAGACATAAATTTCTGTTGTTTAAGTTACCCCGTCTGTGGTATTTTCTTATAGTAGCACAAGGGGACTAAGATATCATCTACCATGGTGCCACAAGGTAGCAGGAACATAAGTAGAGATGACTATTTACTGGGCTGGTTAAATGCACATAAAACCTACACTGCTCCATGTAAGTGCATTTACTCTTTTAAAATAACCTCATTTGGTGGTAAAATGGAAGTTTGGAAACAGTGGTGATGAGCAGAACACTTCAAAGAACCTTGAAAAAATAGGTGAGTAAAAGTTCACATCATCAAGACAAAAAATAAAGTCTTCCGGGACAAGGGCCACTTCTTATTCATCTTATTCTAAGAATAAAGCAAAGAACCAGGAAAAACATGGTCACTAAATAATTCAGTCATTGGTGTCATAGTTTATTCACTTAACAAATATTACATTCTCCTATGGCAAACCTTCTGAATGTGAGGAAGGAGAGGAGATATAGAGAAAGGAATCTTTTTTTTTTAAGCAAATAGACATTTTATTTCTGTAACACAACCCACCTACCCTTTTTCCAAAGAACGAGTTCACCTAGGCCTTCAAAGCAGAGGACAAAAGTTGATAAATGACAAGGCAAGGGGTTGCTAGAAAAATAGATTATACCCAAGGCTCTCCTCTTGGAGACTCAAACCTCTGTTCCCACTGGGTCCCCCCTCAGGCCTGCCACATGTAGGGAGCTAAAGACATGGAGAGGGGCTGGAAACAGAAAAGCCAACTCCATTGAACAAAGGGGAAAGGAACCTGTCAGTGAAAAGTCCTGGGAAGGGTGTGGGGTGGAGTGAGCTTTGCTCCCAGATTGAGTGCTGGAAAAGAAAAGAGGAAGATCTAGTGATGAGGAAAGTTTTGCTGAATAAATAAGTGTACGAACCTGTAAATTCAAAGAGAGAAGGGGAAGAAAATCAGGTTTGTGAAAAAGATTTGGAAATAATCAATTTGTTTTATTTCTTTTGCTCATATTGTCACTATCTTAGATTTACAGAACATTATCTTACCTCATAACCACATTCCAAAATGGTATTTAAATAACCATTTCATAGATGAGTAAGGCTTAAGATAGGTAATTGTCTAGCCTAGAGATCAAGTAGGACCTTGTACCCAGGTTGTGGCATCATCTTTTGTT
Organism: Nomascus leucogenys; assembly: GCF_006542625.1. Classification (NCBI taxonomy): domain Eukaryota; kingdom Metazoa; phylum Chordata; class Mammalia; order Primates; family Hylobatidae; genus Nomascus; species Nomascus leucogenys. Next base: position 99,790,358 of record NC_044395.1, read on the forward strand.
CTCTACTGTGAAAGGCAGTGTGTCTTCACAACTGTTTAAAGAAAATCTGTCAGGGCTCTATCCTTGTCAGGTCTCTTCCAGGATAATTCAGGTCTCTTCCAGGATAATAAGTCCAGTAAAAATAATACTGTACTTGGATTTGAAAGCTCTCAGGCCCTATCTGGCATTGCTACTGAGTAGCAGTACTTCTGTGGTCACACATAGTATAATATTCAACTTCCTCATTTCTGAGAAAACGTCTTCAAGCTTCTACCCCACTCGCCTCAAGAGTCAGTCCTCTAGCATAAAGAGAGGGTAATGTGGGTTGTACTTTAATTTCTTTTTGCATTGTCTATTTTTCAGTATTCTTTGAGGTGTTTTACTTATTGCTACTGATTCCAAAGTCTTGAATTGGGGTAACCTTAGGATCAGGGCCTGTCTGAAATTCCTGGTCATTGTGTCTTCACAAGGATTCAGAACTCTTCTGACCACTGCCATTGGAGAGGTTACTTTAGGGAAGGACACTATTTATTTTATTGTCCTATATTTTTGTTTTCCATGACCCCATTATATGAAATAGACAGGTATATAAGACTTAATTAAAGGCTTGAGAAAATGAAAAGTAATTACACCGTAGGAGTAGAAAAGAGAAATATACCATATGATTTTCTGAGGGGATGCATTCAAGTGGTTCAGCTCTAAGGAGATACGGGAGGAGGAGGAGTGATGTGGGGAGAAGGTCAATTTACAGAAAAAGCCTATTTTCTTTCATTCATAGTTTTCCTTCCTCCAAAAACTGATCTGACCTCCGTTATTTCACTAACCCCCTCTACTCACAAAAATTTGCCTCATGCCAAGCTCCATATTCCTTGTTTCTCTTAATCAGAGTATTCCAAATTAGATTAACCTACTATGGGTATGTTGTGGGAGCTTTAGAAGGATAATCAGGCTTCCTACTTGAAGAAAAGTAAATTAATTACTTTTTTAAAGTACAGGAAAAAAATCTATTCTGCCCTGATTTGATGACAAATGATATAAATCATTTATCTATCTAGTGACTTTACATTTTAGAATGTATTGCTTTCACCTCCCCTTAAATGGTACTATTTATAACCTTAATAACCTACAGTCAGCACCTACTTATACTCTCCATGAAAATTTGCTTTCCCCATCGACCTTGGAGTTCACTGGCTCATTTTCACATCTTTCAAACAGCAAGACCAAAATCCCTTCTTGTTCTGCTCTTCTCTTGGAGAGATCCAAGACAGTTATTTTGTGGATGTGCTTACCTTTCTGCTAACCTAACCCCTCACCCAGTGCTTTTCACCTTTGTCTACAGTTGTTATGCTGATCGGCACTGGAGCTGCAACCAATTCACTCTTGATCATCACCCAAAGTCTTGTTTCTCTTTTGCATAATCGTCATTGCCTCCACTTCTGCTAATTATTGAAAGTTCTCAAGCAGCTCAGGTGGTGATACTGAATTTACCAGCAACACATTTCAGGGCATGAGCTCTTCCCGCAGCAAGTATTTGTAGCTGGGTCACTACCTACCTCCAGTTCTTCAGTATTTATCCTTCATTTTTCTGAGTAGCTATGGTAATCTGTCCCTTCCTTACAGTTGTGTTTATAACATAAAGCTGGATTTAGGTTCTAGTGTTAACCGAGTTTGAGTTTCCACACTTAGCTCCCTGGTAGTAGAAAGTCCCTTCATCTTTATTTGGATCCTTGTCACCTTTTATCATCCCAATCTCTTTTTTGAGCTTAGAAGGTGAGGGCTGAGTCACAGTGATTTGACTAAGGATCTGTTCCCTTGTTTTACTGTTATGAAAATATGGTCAAAATGTTTAAATAAGTGAAAAAAAGCCCCAAAAATGCCATTCCCTACCAGTGGGTCCTGACTTCAGGATATTCTGGTTCATCTTTGTGTGACTTCTAACTATGCCATTTTGATTTCTAGTTGTCTTGATGCAGTAGATGATTCTGCAGCTAGTGAACCTTATAAATTCCCATTCACTTCACCTTTCAAGTCATTCAACTGATGATGCTACACTTCCCGGATCCGTATCCCACCAATATTCTGTGAAGTTCATGTATCTTTTTACAATAGAAAGAGTCCAGTTGCACATTTGGAATGCAAAGTTTTACCCACCTCAAAGTATTGTGAAAGAAGAGGTTACTGATCTAAATTCTTAGTCAAAAGTTTCCAAATCAATGGGAATTACTTGTTCTGGAACTATAACTTTTGGAGCCAAGAGCCATGAGAAATGGCCACTTGACTGGCTTTGTATTGAAGGTATACCATATTTAAAGGTTCATTTTGGGACCTTGGATTACACATCATTGCATGTTATGCAGATTCACATTCAGTTCAAGTTTTTTATATCAGGAACACCAAAATAAGTACACACTGGAAACCAAATTTATTTGGATTATTATATCTGGAATTTTAAAGCTCCCACTCCAGTAACATATGGGCCGCTCTTACTATAATTTTCTAATATTTAAATGAGAAGGAATTATATAATGGGCTGAGCCTCTGCCACAATGCCAAGAATCTCTGATGTCTAAAAGTGGAAGAGTGAATGAAGTCATAACACCAAGGAGACCTGAGGTAACCCTCAAGAAACTCCTGATGAAGACCCACTCCCGGACACTCAAGGAGCTTCCTGACTTCCCAGTATCGCATGGGAGGGTTCTCCCTCCTGCCCCCTTCCTGCCATGAGCAGTTGATGGTGCCTGAGAGCCTCTTAAGACCTGCATAAACTCACATCTTTTAATAATTATTTCTCTTTTTCTATTTCTAGCAAACACACTGTTTTTACATTTATAATAGTGATATAAATTTTCCTATTTCAAGAAATTTAAATTAAAAATGAATACATATAAAAATAGTAAATAGTAAAAGTTGTATATAACTAATAGAAAGGTTGAAATTCAAATGAGTGCATGAAAGTAGTCTTGGAGCTTTATGAAAATCAAAGATTGATGCTTAAGGAATCTAAAATAAGGATAACTCCTTATCATATGACCTTGACATACTTTTTCAGCAAAAACCTTGGAGTGGTTAGTAAACAATGTAGTCATGGAGAACATACTCTGGCTTTACGGTTAAGGCCAAACACAGTTCAAATGCAATGCCTTTTTAATGAGACCTTGGGCTCAGGGTTCTCATTTGTGGAATAGGATCCTTACCTCATTAAATTGGTCTATGCATTAAGTGACATAATGCCTATAATATGAAGAATATATAGATGCTGTTTTTCCATTCCTCTTGACTACCCCTAGAATATTATATCAGCTGTTTTCATTTTCTTAATGACTCATGAATTGACAGTAGGCCACAATTATTTACACTGTAATTATTTTTGTAATGTTCTTGTAAAATAAGAAAACAGTTCTATATTAAATCTCCGTATTGTTGTGGCACAGATAAATAAAAGTGTAAGTCAGTGGAAAAAATAAAATTGAAGGCCAATCATAGATGCCAGTGGACACACCGGTTGAAGCCAAGTAAGTAAACTAACAAGACCGAGAAGGGTATCCACTGGGATGTTTAAGCCCACATATATATTTCCCTGGTTCTAACAGTTAATTCCAAGTTACCACAGAGTTAAGATAATTGCTGATTCTATTTTTTGTTTGATCTTTTCTATTGATTTTATGATTTGATTTTTTTTTACTTTGTTCACAGATGATAAGTTATGTTACTTTGGTAATAAACATTGGACATTTGATTTTATGGTCAAAACATTTGATAATCTCTATCAAACAGATTATAGGGATCTATTCTTTTTCAGTGGAGGGAAAAAAGAATGTACGGTTTTATTAGTGCTTTAGTTGTTGTTGTTGTTATTGTTGTTTTGAGATGGAGTCTTGCTCTGTCGCCCAGGCTGGAGTGCAGTGGTGTGACCTCGGCTCACTGTAACCTCTGTCTCCTGGGTTCAAGCAATTCTCTGCCTCAGCCTCCCAAGTAGCTGGGATTACAGGCACCCGCCACCACACCTGGCTAATTTTTGTATTTTTAGTAGAGACGAGGTTTCACCATCTTGGCCAGGCTGGTCTTGAACTCCTGACCTCATGATCCACCCACCTTGGCTTCCCAAAATGCTGAGATTACAGGCGTGAGCCACCGCACCCAGCTATTAGTGCTTGTTTTTTAACTTGTTTGCTTATTTGTCAGTTTATATCAATTAAGAATTTCATACCCATTAAGAAGGAGAACAGCTCTTTGGAATCTGAACAGGTAATTAAAAAAAAATGTTTGTGTGTACGTTTGACTTACGGTATAAGTTGTAGAATTGAAAATATAAGTTGTCTACAATGTAGCCGAATCTTTGGGAAATAGCTAAAGCAGTGTTTACAGGGAAATTTATAGAACTAAATGCCCACAGAAGAAAGCAGGAAAGATCTAAAATCAACACCCTAACATCACAATTAAAAGAACTAGAGAAGTAAGAGCAAAGAAATTCAAAAGCTAGCAGAAGACAAGAAATAAGTAAGATCAGAGCAGAAATGAAGGAGAGACATGAAAAACTCTTCAAAAAATCAATGAATCCAAGAGCTTATTTTTTGAAAAGATTGACAAAACAGACTGCTAGCCAGACTGATAAAGAAGAAAAGGGAGAAGAATCAAATAGACACAAAAGAAAATGATAAAGAGGATGTCACCACTGATCCCACAGAAATACAAACTACCATCAGAGAATATTATAAACACCTCTAACGAATAAAATGGAAACTCTAGAAGAAATTGATAAATTCCTGGACACATACACCCTCCCAAGACTAAACCAGGAAGAAATCAAATCCCTGAATAGACCAATAACAAGTTCTGAAATGGAGGCAGTAATTAATAGCCTACCAACCAAAAAAAGCCCGGGACCAGGTGGATTCACAGCTGAATTCTACCAGGAGTACAAAGATGAGCTGGTCCCTACCATTCCTTCTGAAACTATTCCAAACAGTAGAAAAAGCGGGAATCCTCCCTAACTCATTTTATGAGGCCAGCATCATCCTGATACCAAAACCTGGCAGAGATACAACAAAAAAAGAAAATTTCAGGACAATATCCCTGATGAACATTGATGCAAAAATCCTCAATAAAATACTGGCAAACTGAATCCGGCAGCATATGAAAAAGCTTATCCCCCACGAACAAGTCGGCTTCATCCCTGGGATGCAAGGCTGGTTCAACATACACAAATCAATAAATGTAATCCATCACATAAACAGAACCAATGGCAAAACCACATGATCTCAATAGATGCAGAAAAGGCCTTCAATAAAATGCAACACCCCGTCATGCTAAAAACTCTCAATAAACTAGGTATTGATGGAATGTATCTCAAAATAATAGTAACTATTTATGACAAACCCACAGCCAATATCATACTGAATGGGCAAAAGCTGGAAGCATTCCCTTTGAAAACCAGCCCAAGACCAGGATGCCCTCTCTCACCACTTCTATTCAATGTAGTATTGGAAGTTCTGGCCAGGACAATCAGGCAAGAGAAAGAAATAAAGGTATCCAAATAAGAAGAGTAAAAGTCAAATTTTCTGTGTTAGCAGATGACATGATTGTCTACTTAGAAAACCCCATAGTCTCAGCCCCAAATCTCCTTAAGCTGAAAAGCAACTTCTGCAAAGTCTCAGGATACAAAATCAGTGTGCAAAAATCACAAGCAACACCAATAATAGACAGAGAGCCAAATCATGAATGAACTCCCATTCACAATTGCTACTAAGAGAATAAAATACCTAGGAATACAGCTTACAAGGAATGTGAAGGACCTCTTCAAGGAGAACTACAAACCACTGCTCAAGGAAATAAGAGAGGACACAAACAAATGGAAAAACATTCCATGCTCATGGATAGGAAGAATCAATATCATGAAAACAGCCATATTGCTTAAAGTAATTTATAGATTCAATGCTATCCCCATTAAGCTACCATTGATTTTTATCATAGATTTAGAAAAAACTACTTTAAATTTCCTATGGAACCAAAAAAGAACCCGTATAGCCAAGACAAACCTAAGCAAAAAGAACAAAGCTGGAGGCATCATGCTACACAGGCTTAAGGCTACAATAAAGCAAAACATCACGGTACTGGTACCAAAACAGAGATATACACCAATGGAACAGAACAGAGGCCTCAGAAATAACTCCACACATCTACAACCATCTGATCTTTGACAAACCTGACAAAAACAAGCAATGGGGAAAGGATTCTCTATTTAATAAATGGTGTTGGGAAAACTGGCTAGCCATATGCGGAAAAATGAAACTGGACCCCTTCCTTACACCTTATATAAAAATTAACTCAAGGTGGATTAAAGACTTGAATGTTAGACTTAAAACCATAAAAACCCTAGAAGAAAACCTAGGCAATACCATTCAGGACATAGGCATGGGCAAAGACTTTATGACTAAAACACCAAAAGCAATGGCAACAAAAGCCAAAATTGACAAATGGGATCTAATTAAACTAAAGAGCTTCTGCACAGCAAAAGAAACTATTATCAGAGTGAACAGGCAACCTACAGAATGGGAGAAAATGTTTGCAATCCATCCATCTGACAAAGGGCTAATATCCAGAATCTACAAAGAACTTTAAGAAATTTATAACAAAAAAACAAATAACCCCATCAAAAAGTGGGTGAAGGATATGAACAGACATTTCTCAAAAGAAGAGATTTATGCAGCCAACAAACATATGAAAAAAGCTCATCATCACTGGACATTAAGGAAATGCAAATCAAAACCACAATGAGATACCATCTCATGCCAGTTAGAATAGCAATCATTAAAAAGTCAGGAAACAACAGATACTGGAGAGGATGTGGAGAAATAGAAACACTTTTACACTATTGGTGGGAGTGTAAATTAGTTCAACCATTGTGGAAGACAGTGTGGTGATTCCTCAAGGCTCTAGAACCAGAAATACCATTTGACCCAGTAATCCCATTACTGACAATATTATAGCCAAAGGAATACATATATCATTCCACCAGAAAGACACATGCACACATACGTTTATTGCGGCACTATTCACAATAGCAAAGACTTGGAACCAACCCAAATTCCCATCAATGATTGATTGGATAAAAAAAATGTGGCATGTGTACACCATGGAATACTATGCAGCCATAAAAAAGGGTGAGTTTATTTCCATTGTAGGGATATGGATGAAGTTGGAAACCATCGTTCTCAGCAAAGTAACAGTGGAACAGAAAACCAAACACTGCATATTATTACTCATAAGTGGGAGTTGAACGAGAACACATAGACACAGGGAGGGGAACGTCACACACCGGGGGCCTGTCAGGGAATACGGGGCTATGGGAGGGATAGCATTAGGAGAAATACCTAATGTAGATGATGGGTTGATGGGTACAGCAAACCACCATGGCATATGTATACCTATGTAACAAACCTGCATGTTCTGCACACATATCCCAGAACTTAAAGTATAATTTTTAAAAAAAGAACAAAATATAAGTTGTGTATGTGTCTGTGCATCTGTAGTTGAGTAAGGCTTTTACATTTCATCATAAGTGTGAAATAGTTTCCTACCTTCAGGGGTTAAAAACTTTATTATAGTATTTCTTAAATTAGTTGTCTTCTGATTATTTTATAAATATAAATAAGCATAGATAAAAATTTAAGTGTTTCAAAATTTCCCAGAAAATAAATAGAATGGACTCATAACACTTTAAAATTATTGAGGCAAATCTTTATTGCAGACACTGATATCTTAAAAACATTTTAAGAATCCAAGAATAATCAAGATGAATTTTGCAAATTATGCTATCAATAATTTTTTATTTAAAATATTAATGATAGCTATATGTCAATTTTTTGTTTCAATATGGAATAAAATATAAACATTTTATAAGATTATATGTAAGATATATTTGCATGATTTCTGAAGTTTTGTTTTATGTGAAATTTGGATTTGTTTTCTAAGAGGCAAATTAATCTGAAATTTCTAAACTTGTACTGGATTACCAATATAAGACTTATATAATGTTCAATGTCATAAAAATATAAATGTAGATTTAATTAAGTGGAATCATAATTCTGACATGCTTATAAAGTGTAAATATGTTTTGTAGTATATTATAATAAATATTATTTCTAAGATCTTTAGGTAACTAAAATTCATGAACTAATATTAAAATGTTAATGGATAATCTTTGGATTCTCAGCTAATTTTTTTTTTTTTTTTTTTTTGGAGACAGAGTCTCACTCTGTCGCCCAGGTTGGAGTGCAGTGGCATGGTCTTGGCTCACTGCAACCTCCGCCTCGCAGGTTCACGCCATTCTCCTGCCTCAGCCTCCCGAGTAGCTGGAACTAAAGGCACCCACCACCACGGCCGGATAATTTTTTCTATTTTTTTAGTAGAGACAGGGTTTCATCGTGTTCACCAGGATGGTCTCAATCTCCTGACCTCATCATCAGCCCGCCTCGGCCTCCCAAAGTGCTGGGATTATAGGCATGAGCCACCGCGCCTGGCCCCACAGATTCTTAGCTAATTTCTAAGTGATTTTAAATGGGGAAAGATGGCTTATAAACATAATTTTAATTTTATAGTTTCTTATTTGCCTGTGGTATGGAGTGGCCATCTCTTTGGGTAATGTTAATGAACCTTTTCGTTCTTATCACAAAGATAGTAACAGTTTTGTAAGAAACTTTAGGTTTTTCATAAGTGAGGAATTTTTCAAAAAATTAGCCAGTTGCATAATAAAATGAAAACTAAGCAAAGAAGGTTTTTCAATGAGATATAGACTCTTTGCTATGTGGAAAATATACCTAAAAGATTAAACAATGACATTTTATTATCCCTTTAGAGTTTCTAAGGCTTACTTATCAACTAAACAGAAAAAGTCACATTTCAGTTTCATATTGATAAATATTTGGCATGACCACCCACCCTCATCACCGACCCCCTTAAATTATGTGGTGAATAAATTCATCAAAACTCAGTGAAGTTTGCCAAAATATAAATTATTTGAGCTTTTTTTCAGGCTTAGGTATTTTAAACCAAGGCAAACAAAATTAACATCCCTCATACCTTCTCCTACTTGCTATGCACACTCAAGTTTCCTCCTTTTGTGTGTTTTTTTTTCTTACTCTAGATCAAACATATTTCATTTTAAGATAAAACTACTCTCTTTTTTCCTAGAAAAACAAAACCTCAGCTTTACATACACAATGCTTTCCTCAATCATCATTGCTTTTCATATAGTCTCAATAACCCATGTTAGTTATAACTCTTAACTAAAATAACTATCTTTTATTGCAAAGAAAACAACCGGATAATAGTACTGGGAATTGTCTGTCATATATAATCATGATTGTAGAAGACAATCAAGCTCATAAATACACATAAGTATAGCCATTTATATCCCTTTTTCAAACTATACCACAAGGCTACAGTAACCAAAACAGCATGGTACTGGTACCAAAACAGAGACATAGATCAATGGAACAGAACAGAGCCCTCAGAAATAATGCCGCATATCTACAACTATCTGATCTTTGACCAACCTGACAAAAACAAGAAATGGGAAAAGGATTCCCTATTTAATAAATGGTGCTGGGAAAGCTGGCTAGCCATATGTAGAAAGCTGAAACTAGATCGCTTCCTTACACCTTATACAAAAATTAATTCAAGATGGATTAAAGATTTAAATGTTAGACCTAAAAACATAAAAACCCTAGAAGAAATCCTAGGCAATACCATTCAGGACACAGGCATGGGCAAGGACTTCATGTCTAAAACACCAAAAGCAATGGCAACAAAAGCCAAAATTGACAAATGGGATCTAATTAAACTAAAGAGCTTCTGCACAGCAAAAGAAACTACCATCAGAGTGAACAGGCAACCCACAGAATGGGAGAAAATTTTTGCAATCTACTCATCTGACAAAGGGCTAATATCCAGAATCTACAATGAACTCAAACAAATTTACAAGGAAAAAAACAACCCCATCAACAAGTGGGCAAAGGACATGAACAGACACTTCTCAAAAGAAGACATTTATGCAGCCAACAGAAAAAAATGCTCATCATCACTGGCCATCAGAGAAATGCAAATCAAAACCACAATGAGATACCACCTCACACCAGTTAGAATGGCCATCATTAAAAAGTCAGGAAACAACAGGTGCTGGAGAGGATGTGGAGAAATAGGAACACTTTTATAATGTTGGTGGGACTGTAAACTAGTTCAACCATTGTGGAAGTCAGTGTGGCGATTCCTCAGAGATCTAGAACTAGGAATACCATTTGACCCAGCCATCCCATTACTAGGTATATACCCAAAGGATTATAAATCATGCTGCTATAAAGACACATGCACACGTATGTTTATTGTGGCACTATCCACAATAGCAAAGACTTGGAACTGACCCAAATGTCCAACAATGATAAACTGGATTAAGAAAATGTGGCACATACACACCATGGAATACTATGCAGCCATAAATAATGATGAGTTCATGTCCTTTGTAGGGACATGGATGAAGCTGGAAACCATCATTCTCAGCAAACTATCGCAAGGACAAAAAAGCAAACACCGCATATTCTCACTCATAGGTGGGAATTGAACAATGAGAACACGTGGACACAGGAAGGGGAACATCACACACCGGGGCCTGTTGTGGGGTGGGGGAGGGGCTATGGATAGCATTAGAGATATACCTAATGTAAATGATGAGTTAATGGGTGCAGCACACCAACATGGCACATGTATATATATGTACCAAACCTGCACATTGTGCACATGTACCCTAAAACTTAAAAAAAAAAAAAAAAATCCCATTGTGAGGTTGCAGGGTCAGGGTGGTCCACATTCAGTGGTTCAGGACATCTGATGTTAAGCTCATTCTGTTCTGGGCATTTATCCCCCTTCCTCAGAGGTGAGCAGGCTGAGGCTCAGAGAGGCTGAGGGTAGTGTCTAGGATCAAACTGCATGTTCCCAAGTGCCATATGACGTAGATGGTAGAAATGGGCAGGGGAGTATAATAAATAAAAGGAATATATGAGAAGGGCACTGTCTTCACCTCCCACCACTGTGGCCACTGATAAACCCTGGCCTGGCCATGAGCCGGCTGACACTGGTGCAAAGTGGACTGGGCCACCCAATCCTGACATGCATGACCTGTGCATAGCAGGGGCAGCTGGGCACCACATCTTATATCACCATATCCCAAGCAGGAGCCCCTCCCCGGGACAGTTCACACATCACCAGCCACACAGCAGCCATCAGAGACTTTGCTATCCTAAGGGCACAAATAGCGTTTGCAGTGTCTTGGCTTTGAAGGACCCACCGTAGTTCTCCCCACACCCCTCCCGAGTCTAGGCATCTCATCCCCTGAGCCTAGACACAGGTTCCCTGCTTAACAATAAAACTTTTCCACATAGTGCTCAATCTTCAACTTCATACGCTTTATTGTTTCCTTACCTCCATCAACTAAATAATGCCCTCTCGCCCACTGCTGCCCCCATGGGCCAGAGGAAGGTACCAAAAGGACAACAGCTACCTATGACCTTAGTTGAATGGAAGGTACCTCCTGCCCTCAGCAACCTTTTCCCTTTCCACATCACATCTCTTTCAACCCAAGAAAAAGGGACTCTTCCCATACAAATCCCCAAGTGCCTTGTGTGGAGGTATGAAATATGCTCAGTGGGGCTATTTTAGGTCGCTGGAGCATAACCCTTTTTTCCACCAGAGAAATAAAACACATTGCCATTAAAACACACTGCCATTAAAAACACCATCAGACCTTTGGTAATCTGTGTAATAATAAATGGGGCAATTACATTTTACATTATTGCCGTGGATTTCCTCCTGGCACTTGAAAACTTGCTTTCAATTTTTGAACCAGAAAATACGTCTGGTGGCAGTGTATTCAAGCCATCATTTGAGCTAGGAGACTGATGATGATATAGACAGTTGAAGACCATTACAACTTCTGCTGCAGTTACTTATCTTCTCCATCCCAATTTCTCTTAATCAAATACCTGGTATTTAAAGGATAAATGCTTGAGGGGATGGATCCCCCATTCTCCATGATGTGATTATTACCCATTGCACGTCTGTATCAAAACATCTCATGTACCCTATGAATATACAACTACTCTGTACCCATAAAAATTAAAAAGTAAAACATTAAAAACATAAAAAAAAAAAATCCTAGCCTCAAGCAATCCTCCTGCCTTGGCCTCCCAAGTCCCAAGTCCCTGAGATTATGGGCATGAGCCACCACACATGGCTGTGCCAGGCCATATTCAAAGGCAAATTTTAAAAAAGGAAAGACAGAAACAGATATGGATAATTATGTTATACTATATAGGTCTACTTTTATCCACAGCAACCCTACATTTTAGTAATGTAACCAGGCAGATGAAGGAACCTAGGTTCAGAAATTATAAAATTGGTAGGTGACAGAAGGAAAGTCCATACCCAGTTCTCTCCCTTTGTATTTATGATCAATATAGATAAATTAAAATATAATCTAGACAGCCACTAGAATTTTTCCTGTGTATGTCAGTGGCTTTTCAAGCTAGACAGTAAACTCCCTAGGAATCAACATTTTCATATATTTTATAAGAGTTTATTGTGCTCACTGAAAAAGTAACTTATATATGCAAAGTGCATAATGAAAGTCAGTTGTCAACTGACTGTAGCCACAAAGAACCCATTTATTCAAGGAGCCAAGAAGAACCTGACATATCTGAGAAGTGTCATATTTTTACATGAATTACCATCTTTTCTGATGTTTCTGATTAGAAGGGCAAAGTGTGAATGAGTCATAGGGTAACAGCTATTTTTCATTCACAGCAAATGCTGCTTTGGAGTTGGATCTCAGATGCTGGTTATAAGAAAGTATATCCTTATGCATCAGAATTGTATATTCTTGAATAAGCAGATACGTATTGTAGAATTTATTTGCTTCTGTACTCACCAAAAATATCCTGCATTGTTAATACCAGCTTTTGCACTTCAGTTCAGTAGTAGTTAATGAGTAAAGATTAAATGATTATTTTTTAACCTTTAATAAGTAAAGCTATATCAGAAGTTAAAATTCTTAGATAAAATTTAAAATCATTCAATGCTCTGAAAATTATAATAATAAATAGTAAAATAAGTGTGTAGCAAATATTGTAGAAATAATGTAACAGTGAATAAGGGCAAAATACTGCCATTTTTACATCATAAAGATACAGAGAGAATGTATGTAGCAATATATTTTTTCTGACTACTCCACCCCAACACCCCCAAACAATTTGCAATGAAGCCTCAAAAACAGTGTAATAATAACAATAACTCATCCAAGCTAAGATGCATATAATTAAATGAATTTTAACAGAAAGATGATGAAGTCTTTCATTATTTTTGAGGCTGTCACAATTACTGGCAGAATAAAGGAATATAATTTAGGTCTGTGTTGTGGTTATACTTTTTTAATTGTTCTTTTTTCACTTGCAGAACACTGGAAGCACTGAAATACTTTACTTCATTTTTCCTTATTGTTGCCTTAAAATTAACATTTTCTCTCAAGTAGGCAAATGCTTGTTTTGCCAAACTTGAGTTTTACGTTGGTGGCTACTGGAGGCTGGGAAAAGTAGAGTAGAGGCAGGAGAAAGAGGGGTCAGTTTATGGGTATAAAAATACAGTTACATAGAAGAAATAAGATCTAGTGTTTGGTAACAATAGGGTGACTACTGTTAACCATAAATATTGTATATTTCAAAATAACTACAAGAATAGATTTGGAATGCTCCCAACACAAATAAATGATAAAAGTTTGAGATGTTGAATATCCCAATTACCCAGACTTGGTCATTACACATGGCATGCTTGTATTAAACTATCACATGTACCAGTGAATTTCCATAAAAATGAAAAAAAAAAAAAGTAAGGTTATGAAACATACCTGGGTGCATTCCCTAACTCTGTCACTGTGAGAACTGGGGCAACTTGTTCATAGATTCTTCATCTGTAAAATGGGGATAATGCTATTTTGTAGGGTGTGATAATGGATTAATTGAGATGGCTGGTACAAATAAATACTAACTGTTAGATCTGTCAATATGTTTATCTGTAACTTCCAATTTCTAAAATGAACACATACTACTTTTATAATAAAAGTCATATAAAAAATGTAAATACATATAGATTTCTAATTCATAATATACATGCTTAAATGATTAGAAGGGAAGTATACTGATGTCAAAGGTTTACTTTGAAATGCATCAAAATATAAGATGGTTGATGGTGGATATACTGCAACTTTGCTATGTGTTTGGAAATATTTATTATAAAATGATGGAAAAATAGAAACCAGAGCTTTCTCAGAGTGAGATTTAGATTATGGTCTATTAAATGTCTAGCTCACTTTCTAGATAAAATAGCATATATAAATTAGTTCTTTTTGAAGCAAGTATTAGGCAAAATGTTGCTGGTTCAGAAATTGATACTTCCCAATTGTAAATAAGCTTTTATTTGTTTTTAAAAAACAAACAGTTTACAATGAAGATACAATTAAACTAAACCTTGCATTTTGTAAAAAAAAAAAAAAAAAAAAAAAAAAAAAAAAATTACATAGGAAATACTATTTACCTCATTATTTTCTATGGCAAAGTATTTATGTTCCAGAAAACAGATCAATTTGATAATGTTCCAGCAATCTAAGATTGGTTGATAAGTTAGCTAAAAGACAAAGAAACTATCTTTGTTTTTGCACCTATTAGGTTCCATGTAAATTGCTAATTGCTTTTTCTAGATTAATCCTCAAAACTTTTCTTGGAATTAGTCAGAAAAATGACAACATTGGGCCGGGCACAGTGGCTCACACCTGTAATCCCAGCACTTTGGGAGGCTGAGGCAGGTGGATCATGAGGTCAGGAGTTCAAAACCAGCCTGACCAAGATGGTGAAACCCCTTCTCTACTAAAAATAGAAAAAATTAGCCAGGCGTGGTGGCGGGCGCTTGTAATGCCAGCTACTTGGGAGGCTGAGGCAGGGAATTGCTGGAACCGGGGAGGCAGAGAGGTTGCAGTGAGCCCAGATCCCGCCACTGCACTCCAGCCTGGGCGACACAGTGAGATTCCATCTCAGAAAACAAAAAAAATAAACAAACAAAAAAAGAAAAATGACAACATTGTGGTAAGCTAAGTTTTAGACAAAGATCACAGAACCAAGCAAAAAAATCAATCCGAGATGCGTTTGACATATTCGTAGTCATTATACTAAAGCCTATGACTTTACATACTATATTTATAAGGCCACAAGACAAATATTTAAAGTAATAATAAAATAAACCATAAAAATCTCAGTGGATTAATCCAATAAAATGTGTTGCCCACTTACACTGAATATCCAGTAATGCTCATGTGGCAATTCTGGGATTCAGGGTGATGGAAGTTCTGTTTTGTCACATCTTGCAGGACATTCAGTCTTTTGGGTTCCATAGGCAGAGAAATAAAGACATGAAGCACATGACTTAATCAAACTCCAAGAGGATTAAATATTTGGGAACATTACTCTGCCATAAATACGTATGATATTTTACAGCCAGAGAAGACTTTAGTGAGAATTTAATGAAATTCGTGTAAGTTTCCCTGATGGAGCCCATTCTTTCTTTTACCTATTAAGAAAAGAAAGAATCTAGAAATTACAGCACTCCAAAACCTCATTCTTGAACTTGTATGAAGGAAAAACATGTATGAATTTGTATGTAAATATCTGTGCATGTATGTATTATGTGTGTGTGTGCAACCTAAATCTTACTCCAAGGGTAAGATGAATTTAGTGCATTCCCTATACCCTAGAAAGGCTTTCTTTACTAAAGAGTTTATGGAATTCTTAGCCTAAGAGTTAAGGTACCATCCCAAAGTAGCTGACTATGGTTGACATTTGTTTGGTTTCTGGACAAGCATAACACAGCATGAAGATAATAAAGATAAATTGTTCTCATCAAAACCTTGTCAATACCTTCCATCTCAGCCTAAATGTTGAAGAGCAGAGCACCTAGCAGAATTTGAAATGTCCTTGCATTCCAAAATTAAGCTATCAATCCAATTAAATCATTCAGATTGGACTCTTGAATGTTTACATGTCATTTCTGCCTTTTGCTTTTAAATTCATCCTATTACAGTCTCCATTTCTAATATATCAACTGGTTGAATGAAGAATACAAAAATCACATTATTTACAATAATTTTTTGTGTGTTCCAATTTGGTTTTCAAACTCTTTCAAAAGTCTTTACCCAAGTATTTATTTATTCATTTCAAGTACTATTCGAAATACTCTCTATATGCCTACCATCATCTCAAATGCTAAGAATATAGAAGTGAACAAAAGAGGCAAGGTCTCTGCACATGAGAAGCTCAAAGTCTAGAGAAATATATATTATATTATAGTTATGTCAGTATAATATATAAGTAAATGAATAAAATAATTGATTAACAAAGTTCCTAACTTTCACTGCACCATTCCTTGAGTAGTTTCCCTGTATGCTCTGTTTGGATTCTCTTGCCAGTGCTACGGGAAATTAAAATACACAGTTACGTTTTTAAAGCCTCCATGTTTCATTAGGACATATCAGGTGGTCTTTATTTAAAATCTTTAAAATACTTTAAATCTCAAGTTTCATGAAACCATAGTTTTCTAGGATCTGGAATTATTGCTCACATAGTCTACCTCGGTATTCAAGAGAAATTGGTTCCAGGATTATGCTCCTTACCAAGATCCGCAGATGCTCAAGTATCTTATATAAATGGTGTGGTATTTGAATATGGCCTATGCACATCCTCCCAAATACTTTCAATCATCTCTGGATTACTTAAATATGTCTAAACATGTCATACAGTCTAAATCTTATGTTAATAGTTGTTATACTATAATATTTTTTACCATTTTATCATGTTTGGGTATGAATATTTTTCATCCAAGGTTAAATCTGCACACGTAGAACCTGCAGCTATGGAGGACCAACTATACATGCAAGTACCCTTTTTCTGAGATAACTTCATTTTCTCAGAGCCTCTTGGTTTTATTTTAATTTGCTTTATTTTCTTAGGTTTTACAAAATCCACTCAGAATGAGTATAATTTTTCTGTGTGGCCATAGGAAATACTGGAAATAAGAGCTGTGACTAAAATTCTACATGGCTGCTCACTAAGGGAATCCTGAAGTCTAGTAAAAAATGACAATCTCAGGTTATCATTGAACTTGGATGATTTCACTGTTCACCTAAACATCCAAGGTCTGACAAAGAACATCATATCAGTGTTTAATATTCTTGGTACAGAATTAGATTTTTTTTCATTTCTTTACACCAATGCTCTACTCTATTAAAAATTATGTGTATAGATACAGAGATTCGGTTATATGGAAAACAATATTTTAAAAGAGTAAAACAAAAGCATACAAACAAACAAACAACCTAACAAAACAAGACCCTGGTTTGATTCAGACCTGTTTAATTTTGAGAGCCCCAGACCTAAGCAGTAATGGTTCACAGAGAACATATTATATCTTCACATGAAAAAAAAATCAGAAGTTATTTTACATGGCAAATATAAAATCTTTCTAACCCAATAAATAAAAACAAAGGGGACACTGTAATACACCTTTCAGCCATCACAGTACTAATTTTGCCACACTCCTAAAATTGTCCATGCACTTGTTTTCACCATTCTCTCTTAATCCTATTTGTAACACAGTCATTCATTCAATTGGCATTATGCAATTGCTGTTAGTAACAACAGATGTTTCTCCTTGGCTGTTTACTATCCCCTCTTATATTGGTGACAGCATCTTGATGTTCCTTTGGGAAAATCATCCCTTTTTAAATTTTTGAAATAATGATTTGAAGGCCTAGACCCACCTCCTTCTTCCGGTGTTGACTGCTAGATTATACCTCTCCAATAAGCATCTTTTTATTTCTCCTAGTCAACATATGTAATTCCAAATTACTCATGGATCAACAATGAAATTTCTAATTATATGAGGCAATAATACATTTATTGCTTTTTTTTCTTAAGACTCCTTGGGATATCAATTAAAGCCAAACAAATTCTGACCAATAAAAGTAACTATGATGTGGCAGATACCATGCTAATTTTTACATATCAGTTTCCAAGGTTACTAATATGTCACTTCAAAAAAATGAGATCATCCACTACTCTAAAATAAAACAAGCTGCATTATTGTGCAGTTATATATTTTAATATCCTTTCATCTGCTCTTTTCCTTTGACTGTCATAATAAACATAATTTCATAATGACATCAGCTACTCCGTTAAATGTTTTGGGAATGCTGTTGACAAAGCTTTTGCAAGCATAATTATATGACGCTTTCTTTTTGTTTCCTGCACCCTAGTTTCTCTTCATAATTCTTCCCCCTATAGCTCACTCCACTTCATATCCTGGGCTGGCCAATTGGAATCTGTTAGGGGTCTGTAGTTCTATTCATGCCATGTTTTCATTTATTGCTAAATAACGTCAGGAGTTTTATTTCAAGCATAAATGAAAAAGTCTTGATTTTTGATGAAAACTGAGTGTCAACAAAAATATGACTCTTCCTAGCTATCCTGTGGAAGAATTTTAGGGTCGCATGTTAGGATTGAAACGAAAAACAGGTAAGACCTCACGTGGTCAAAGGTGTCTTTTGCCTGTAGAACCGGCTCTGTTGAAACTGCTTTCAGATCCCACACTGGCTGAAGATAAACCTCATGTAAGTCTGTGGTAATGACAGGCGATAAAAATAAGGAAGAGTTCTTGGCATTTATATTCCTCACTTAGGCCACTTCCCTAGACCTAAAATGAACATAAGCATGTGCTTGCACTGTGGTGTTTCCATTTATTTCAAAGCAGATATTATCGTTTTCATTGTGCTTATTCCCATCATGACTATTTTTCTATTTTTCATTGAATGGGTGCCTTATGTATTGCAAAGAGCTTAACATTTGTTCTCTTCTTCAAAATCTTCAAAACTCCATGCCCTTCCTCTTTTTTCATATGCCCTACCATTTCCTTAAATGAGCCTTTGTATTTCCCAACACATTTATGAGCCAGCAGGATGCCGTTTCAAAAAGGGTGGAGGGGAGGGAGTGAAACACTTCATACTAAGTATATTAACTGGAAAGCTCTTCCAGTCAAGTGATGTACTGAGCCACTTCAACCACTGCTCCTCTGACCCTAACGCTTCAAGAGGGAGCTCGAATCAGTTCCTATTAAGAGAGACACATAACAAACAACCCCATCAAAAATTGGGCGACGGACACGAAGAGACACTTCTCAAAAGAAGACATTTATGCGGCCAACAAATATATGAAAAAAAGCTCATCATCACCGGTCATTAGAAAAATGCAAATCAAAACCACCATTAGAAAGATACCATCTCACACCACTTAGAATGGCAATCGTTAAAAAGTCAAGAAACAACAGATGCTGGAGAGGATGTGACGAAATAGGAATGCTTTTACACTGTTGGTGGGAGTGTAAATTATTTCAACCATTGTGGAAGACAGTGTGGCGATTCCTCAAGGATCTAGAACCAGAAATATCATTTGACCCAGCGATCTCATTACTGGGTATATACCAAGAGGATTATAAATCATTCTACTATAAAGACACATGCACACGTATATTTATTGTGGCATTGTTCACAACAGCAAAGATTTGGAACCAACCCAAATTCCCATCAATGACAGACTGGATAAAGAAAATGTGGCATGTGTACATCATGGAATATTAAGCTGCCATAAAAAAGGATGAGTTCATGTCCTTTGGAGCGACATGGATGAAGCTGGAAATCATCATTCTCAGCAAACTAACACAGAAACAGAAAACCAAACACCGCATGTTCTCACTCGTAAGTGGGAGTTCAACAATGAGAACACATGGACACAGGGAGGGGAACATCACACACTGGGCCTGTCGGGGGGTTGGGGGCAAGGGGAGAGATAGCATTAGGAGAAATACCTAATGTAGATGATGAGTTGATGGGTGCAGCAAACCACCATGGCATGTGTATACCTATGTAACAAACCTGCATGTTCTGCACATGTATCCCAGAACTTAAAGTATAATAAAAGAGAGAGAGAGAGAGAGAAAGCTGCCACTGTCACAAATTCAGCCAGTAATGGAGAATGTGGTAATTAAATTAAGATGGCTGTTTGGGAGAGAGTTTGCTTTATAACAAAATCTAACAGGACTGAAATTCACTTTCCCACTTTACCAACTAACGCAGCAGCTCAGGATCTAGTTATTTATATTCAGCCTTCCAAGTCACCTTGCCATGAGTTGTCTCCAATTGCTAAAAGTTCGCTAGAAAGAAAAAGATCCGTAACACACACACACACACACACACACGTATATATTCATATTCACAGGCCTAAAGCAGGAATATAAGAGGCCTTAGAAAAGCATCTTCTCAGAAAAATAAGGAATGCTTCAAGTGAGTGAGCTCTGAGACACATACCAAGAGGGAACTGCGAAAGACTTAATCACAGAACAATTATCTTCAGTTTTGCTCTATTACTAAATTAGTCTCACAACAACATGTCCAGAGATGTTGGGAAACAGCCTGATAACTAGATCTGTTTAGCAGATTCACTGGTTGGTTGAGGAATGCTCAAACAATGCACAAGATCAATGCACCAGGCTGCATATTGAAATCCCTTGACAAGCCTTAAAAAAATACTACGGTACTTAGGTCCTATCCCTGAAGATTCAGATTTAATTTTTCTTGAGGGCAGCTTTTAAATCGGGACTTTGAAAACTCCCTGGTTAATTTTTATGTTTAGCACAGGCTAAGAACCAATGCACTACCGAAATTTCTTGATAGCTTTTTTTTTAATAAGTTATTTTGTCTGGTTTTCACACAGAACTTTTCAAAAGCTCATTTAAGGAAACAAAGGCTTCCTATGTGAAGCCTTAATACAACAGAAGCTTAAAGATGAAGGAACTTCAAGTAGGCAAACAGAGACATTGTATCAATGCTCATCTTCCCACATCTTCTAGTTCCTGGAGGTGTGAGTAGAGCCTAGAGGAGTCATCCTTATCTTCAACTTAGATTCAGGACTTGCATGTCTGCACAATAGAAAGCCCCTCACTGATGATGTAACAGATTCATTGTTTCCAGCCAATCTCTAAAATCCCGATTCTGATATGTTATGCTCTTCAACGAACTGGGATCAGAAAATTTTAGGCTGAAAAAAGGGAACTGTCTTTATCCACAACATGGTTCTCAGCTATAGAGTCCACCATCTACAAATATGATGTGAGTCACAAATAATCTTTATCAAGAAAAATAAAGATGGGTTCTTGTCAAAGATGAGAGAATAAACACACATGTCCACTGCAGTTTCCTTCTATATCTCACAGAAATAAAAGTAAAGTGATTAAAAAAAAAGAATTATCATATAAGGACAAATAAAGTGGCAAGGAAAAAATATGGAAATGTAAAACAGATGGATAGTGGTAACAAATTTAGAAGACCGGAGAAGGCTGAAACTTAAGATAGCCAGAGACAAAGACAAACAACCACCTGCTTTGCATTGGATTATCCTAGAAATGTGCAAGAATTTGCTGAACTACAGACCTCCGCAAATGGGAGTGTAGGGGACAAAAACCTACAGAATAGTTTGAAAGTCTGTTTTAAAAAGTTGTTTAGCACTTTGATCTTCACCCGCCTGACTCAGAACTACAATGGCCCTTTCCCTGCGCAAGAAGAGAAATGAATGTATTTTATCTAGAAAGATTCAATAATAAGTAAGTACTTTGAACTGATCAAACACGAGGCACAGCTGAGGGCAATGTAATGCAAAAAAAGCATGAATGAGAGCTTAAATTAATGCCTAGGTTAATGAAAATAAACCTAAAATAAAAAAAATAAAAAAAAACAGGTGTATCACATTTGGAAGAGCACCCTTGAATTAGAATCTCAGCTTCATAGCCAACAGTCTCTTAGGTAAGTTAGTTTTCTTCTCTGTGCCTCAATTTATTCATCTAAAAAACCAATATAATCATAATTATTGGATTAATGTAAAGAATGTATGGGTAAATGCATGTAAAATAAATATTCCAGTGTTTGGCAAACAATAGGCACTATATATGTGCTATTATTTTTACTTTCTACTTGGGTCACAGAATGACAGAGAAGTTTATATAATCTATGGCCAGAGATGGGAGATTTTTCCCAGAGGGGAAAATATGCATATGTATATATATATATAATTATATATTTAATATACATACACAAAAAGTTCCTGACAGTTTTGGTCCCCAAATACAATTTCTCAACCAGGTAAATCTAGAGTGAAGCCCACGAGTGAACTGATCTCACTAACTTATAAAACTTGCACTCAGCTTTTTAGAACTTATTAATTAAATGCCAAATACCAATAGATATTTAAGCACATTTTCTATCGGGACATATAGAAAACAAAACAGATTTCTAAAAGAGTTTCGGAGTAAGTGAGAACAATGCAAGGAGACAAAGTGCAAAAAGAGCTATAAGTAATTTTTACAGAGAAAAGAAAGAACACATTGTACATATGAAAATAGGCACGCTGTAAAAAGTAATATTTAGAGAACAAAACCAGCCCTTGGAAATTTAAAAATATAGTAGAAAAAATTAAAACTCAATACAAAGGTTGCAAAATAAAGTTGTGGAAATCTCCCAGTAAATATGATAAAAGAAAAACAGATAAAAAGGAGAAACAGAAGAGAAAATTCGAGGATCACTACAAGAGAACCAATTATCTGAAAAGTAGAAGTGACTGGCAGAAAAAAATTATAAGAAATTGCCATATATGAATTCAATAAATTTGTCTAGACTGAATGAAATGCAGATATTTTAATCTACAAAATGTCTACCACGGTTTCAGCACAATGAATGAAATCCGTATTAATAAACATCACCATAATTTTCATGTAAGTGAAGGCTTTGAAAAGACATTAAAACTTCTAGTGAGACAACCAATTACATAACCAGTTATGGAAATACTATTTTGAAAAAATGTATTTTTCATCATTGAACTTAGAGACAAATTTTCTTTAACTTATGTTTCTATAGGTGCATTGGTTTATTTCTCAACTTTTAATTTTGCTTCATTGATCTATTTATCTACTGTTGGCAAAATGAACGACAATACCTACCCCCTCCCCACAAACACACACAAAAACCACTGGGATAATTACTGAAGCATTATAATATGATTTGCTATGTAAAAAGCCCTCTAATTTATTTTTTTTTTTATTTTGGCTATTTTCAACCCTTTGCTTTTCCATGTGAAGTTTTTATGTCCAGTTTCATTAAAAAATGATTACTATGTATATTAGAATATATTTAAGAAATAAAATATCAGGATAATTTACAGCTTTAAATATTATAAATTCCTGTTCATGAACATGGTATATCTAGTTTTTTTAAAAAAATTAATAAAGTTTTATTATGTATACATAAAAAGTCTTACTACTTTTCATTACACTTATTCCTAAGTACACCACATTTTGTTTTTGGTATAACTTTTTTTTTAAGTTTTTTTTTTTTAAACAATTCTCAAACTTATGGAAAGATTGCAAAAACTGTTCAAGAATATTTTTTCCTGAGCTTTGTTGAGACTAAGTTGCCAACACGATGCCCCATATCCTCAAATTTATTGTTATGTATTTTCTACAAAGGAGGAAATTCTATACAAGCAAAACATAATCATCAAACTCAAGAAAGTAACACTGATACATTACCACAAAGGGTTCAGGTTCTATAAATAAAAATGTAATAGTTCTACTGTAGCTCATGATAATAGTGGTATAAAAGTGACTATGCGTTTTTTTAAATAGACAAAAATAATGTGTCCTTTTAAAATATAATGTGCTCTCACATTTTTCTCTTGTCTGTGAGATTTATAAAGAGGGCTAGTATACATATTTTCTTCAAAGCCAGTGATGCCTTCATGAACTTAAAGGAGACTGATCCCTTTTCTCCAAGGTTATTTGCACATGTCACCTTCACTTCATCTTGAATTCTATTTATATTCTGTTCTTATATGCCTTCTGGTGGCTTTGTCTATATTATCCTATCCATTTTGCAGAATATATAAGAGCAGAACGACAATATGGAAAAATTTCTTTTAATTTCAGCATAGATACCAGAGGGAAGTTGGAATGTGAAGTCCTGCCACCATGACTATGATGTGGACCAAGAATCATTGTGCTTTTATACTAATTTTTGGTAATTTAAGCAATGATCATGTTTCAGCACTAACATGGAAGGAAACAGATACTTATGGAAGTATATGTGGTAATTAGGATAATTGTTCTGTATGACTTGTGGCATTAAAACTCTTTAATTTTTCAATTGTTTCTCTTCAGTAAGTGAAATGTACTTCCATATTTTATTGGTATTGAGGTTGCTCATGGGACTTGCTTAGAACAATGATCATGAGTGGCTCTAATTTAAGAAGAGGCTTAAATTGTATCTCATTTGCATTTCTGTGCTGTGCTCCTGTGACCCACTACAAGAGGAGCACACCCCAGTAAGTCTAAGGAGAACATGTGGGAATGTGGGGACAACCTCAAACCAAATCACAGTCTGGCACCAAGCCTCACTGACCCCAACTTAGATAAGTAGAATCACAGCATATCTGCAAACTTGTCAGGAAAAAAAAAAAGCCACATCTTATCTTTGAGCTTTTCTAACTATTAATTCATTTATACTATCAGATTAATAAACTGATATGCCATAGGTTACTAGAAGCAGCATATCACTTATAATCCAGATCCACCTGGGACTGCATAAATTAACAAGAAGCAGCAAGATCATTTATCACGAATTTTAAATACTGATAAACATAGTGTTCACGCAGTATGTCAGAAGGCATTTGATGTAAAAAAAATTCCTATTTCACTTTTAACTTTTAATTTACTCGACATTGTATAACATACAGATTTACATATACTAAAAATACTCGATTACCCACCTACACGCACACCTTCAATATACAATGTATAGTTTTTAAATTATTTTATTTGATCCCATTTGCTCTTATATATATAGAAATGCAATTATATTTCTATTGAATCTAATAATAAAAATATATATGCTTCTGATGTCTGTGCTTTTCATTAGATTTTTCTGTTCATTATTACTATATTTTGCAAAACATCATACTGAAGTAGAAAGAATGTTTTCAATGATCCCTCAACTGCCTTGTAGGCCTACAGACCAATATAAATGTGGCTTCCAAAAATATTTTATAAGAGTAGTGTACCAAAGAGAAAGGGGCATGTGAAATACAGAAAGTGGTGCCAATGTCAAAACCTGAAGTTATAATAGGTATTGAAGAAGTCACATGTGTCTTTGCAGATGGCACTTTGTGTTAAGAGAAGCAAGCCCACTGATAATTGGACAAAATAATAGCCACCTAGAAAGGCCAATTATGAGGGAAAACTATATTATCCCATGCAGAATCTATAAGAGGAGAAGGAGGAGGAGGAGGAGAATAGGAAGAGAAAAGGGAGAGGAAGAGAAAGAGATATATCAGCCAGGGTTGTTAGCTATAAACAATAGAATCTACTCTGGCTACTTTAAGCAGCCTAGGCCTTTGCAAGGTATATTAGGGTCCACAGAATGCCTATGAGTTCCAATAATATACTTAAGTCACTACTGTTAAAACGTCTAAATACACCTTTCTACAAAGTCACCATTGCAACTTTGCTTCTCGTCTTTGATGCTAGAGATGTTGAATGATAAAAAACCAGCCACAGCTGTTCCTGAAGAAGCAAATGCATCAGAACACAGTAACGTGAACTCATGTGGAAGATCTGTAATGATACCTGCGTGTTACCCTGCTGATAGAGGACTTCTGGAAGAAATATTTAAAATGATAGTCATAGGAAACCAAGAAATGCCAGAAATTAAAGAATTTTTTGAAAATTTCAGAAACATACTATATTAGTTATCTATTGCTGCAATAATGCTATGTGCATACAAACCAAAATATCTGTGACTTTATACATATCTGTGGATTTCAAAACACTGTTCTATGTGTTGGCTATAACTCTCCTGGGTTCAGCCGAACTTGGCTCGAGGCTTTGGGCTGTGGTCAGGTACACTCTAAGTATCTCCACATTCTCCTTGGATCAGCAGCTACCAGGAATATGTTCTTCTTGTGGCAAATCACAAGCGCAAATGTGAGCTACCCACACTACATGAGTGCCTTTCAATCTTCTAGTTACATCATATCCACTGACATCTTTTCCATCATTCAAAACATATCATGGGTCAAGTCAACATCAATGAGAGAGGGAAACATGATCCACTCACTCAAAAAGAAGTATATGAAGTCACAAAAAAAGGAAATAGATACAGTGAAAAATGGCAGATAATTATCCAGTTTTACTACCCCTAAGTGTATTAGAAAATGTTCATTTCCTTGTAAGAACTAATGCCCAGGAATGTTTAATCATGCTTAAATTAGAGCAAAAGTACTGTAGTTCTCAGTTAAAAAAAAAAAGATGTTATGGCAGAGTTTTACCTTGCTCCTACAATCTTATGGTGATATTATCTGGAAAGTTCCTAAATTAAGGCTTTATTCTTATAACTATCATGGGATATGAGACTATTGTGCAAAGTCACCAGAAAGCACAGGAAGGTCAAATGTGGATAGAATTTAAGAAGTAATCAGACCGGACGTGCTGACTCACGCTTGTAATCCCAACACTTTGGGAGGCCAAGGAATGTGGATTTCTTGAGCCCAGGAGTTTCAGAGCAGCCTGGACAACATAGTGAAACTCCATCTCTACCAAAAATACAAAAAGTTAGCCGGGCATGGTGGCATGCACCTGTGGTCCCAGCTACTGGAGAAGCTGAGGTAAGAGGATCACCTGGGCCCGGGAAGTTGAGGCTGCAGTGAGCCAAGGTCACAACACTGCACTCCAGACTGGGAGACAGAGTAAGACCCTGCCTCAAAAAAAAAAAAAAAAAAAATTCTAAAATGTAGAAAAGAAATTGATGAAAATTTGCCTATTCTCTTCCAAACCCATCCAAATATCCTTACAAAATGACACACAGACAATATATCTATCTTAACTGTTTAAATAATCTGTTTTAATAACACTCACAGCAGAAAAACCAGAGTAAAGGAGGCATATTGACAGGAATGGAAGAAAAAATTTTAAAGCAGTTTTATCTATCTCAGGGTATTTATTTTACTTAATCCCAAAGGAAGTAAGTAACACTATACTTTCAAAGTTTAACTTTAGTAATTCATAAATAGCCAATTTGAACAACTGATCCTATAAAGACATAGTCAAATTTAACTTACATTTTCATGATAGAAGTAAGTATCAGATCCAAGAATTTTCTATGCTTCAATCTTCTTTTGGTGAAAAATAA
The DNA here is from genome assembly GCF_006542625.1 of Nomascus leucogenys. Taxonomy (NCBI): domain Eukaryota; kingdom Metazoa; phylum Chordata; class Mammalia; order Primates; family Hylobatidae; genus Nomascus; species Nomascus leucogenys. The sequence goes on from NC_044395.1 coordinate 99,817,761, forward strand.
AATTTAAATCATTCGATCAAATGTGTAAAATATTCAGTGACACCTTTTTAAAATGCATGATATAAATGCCATTACTTCATTGGATTATTGTTCTTAAATTATGAGTCATAATGATTTGTACATCCTCTCATCTTCCAAACATTACGATTTTTCCCCCCTGTGATGTCATCTTTAATTCGGAAAAAAAAAAAAGACCTAGCTTCCTTATATAGCAGCTTTAAGATCACTGAAAACAAACCAAAATATCTGAAAAATAAGCAGGTTCACTATTTATTCACATTGAAAGTTGGGTCTCATCTGTTTTCTTTTATGTAGAAACATTAAGAATTTGTTGCATAGTTCAAACATTATTGGCAGAAAATTTCCGCACAGTAAACATCCTACACAAATGCAATTCTTAATAATTAGAATTTATATTATCATATGAATAAGCACTAGAGTTTTTTTCTGTTAATTGGTTTATCTCTTAGAATAAAGAAAACAGTATTTAATACATTAGTGTTTTCATAATTCATAAATTTTACTGCATCACTAAGTACTTTAGTTAGATCTGCAGATTTTTTTTTTCCATTGCAAAACTTGATAGGTGAAGAAAGCAGCAAGTTGATTTACATTCTGGAAGAAAATCCTAAATCTAGGTATACTCAAAATATTGTCATGTCATTGCAGCTGCACCATCAGAACATACATCTATAACAGACTTACTTGATGACAACATCTTTTTTTCTTTTTTGACACAGAGTCTCGCTCTGTCTCCCAGGCTGGAGTACGGTGGCACGATCTCAGCTCACTGCAAGCTCCGCCTCCCGGGTTCACGCCATTCTCCTGCCTCAGCTTCCCGAGTAGCTGGGACTACAGGCGCCCGCCACCACGGCCGGCTAATTTTTTGTATTTTTAGTAGAGACGGGGTTTCACCATGTTAGCCAAGATGGTCTCGATCTCCTGACCTCATGACCCGCCCACCTCGGCCTCCCATAGTGCTGGGATTACAGGCGTGAGCCACTGCACCTGGCCTGTTGACAACGTAATTCTTAATAGTTTTATACAAAACAGAGCTAGTTGTGTATCTAGGCAATGAAATTGAAGAAAAAAAAATGTCCTTCATATTACTATCATGTTCAAGGTATACATATAATAAGTTATATTAGCAATGTCTGTTCATTACTTAAGTTGTAATGAAAAACATTTTGCTAGCTTAATGTGTGCCATGACATGGCTTCCGTATCATTGCAAAATTATTGATATGTTCAACTCTGGTGGCACTGGAACATGGTACTTCTTGCCCTGGATTATCACTCCCAACATTTTTAAGAAAATAGTATTGGTACACACTTTCAGCAATATCTGAAAAGCCTAAAGTTCAATTTTAAAAGTAGCCAGCAAAACCACAATGTAAAATATTGAATATCTGCTTTTGTCTAATTTTTAGTTCAACTTCTGTCAAATAATTTAGATTTTACATTGTGTCTTTATGTTTTTGTAAGTAAGCTCTACTTGAGTTGTTATTTCTGTGTTAATTAGTTTATCTCTTGGAATAAAATGTGGTGGGTTAAATATTTAACAATTAAATATAACTGCAAATCATATTTAACATATTAGGGAAACTAGTAAAGGCTCTTGGTCTTTATGTGGAATGACATTTATCATATGTTTTGTTACTAATGTCCTTTTCAGAAAAAAAAATGTTTTTTCAGAATTTTAGTAATATTTCCTTTGCCACTGGTAAATTAGAAATAAAGCAAATTATTTTAAAATAAAGAATCATACTATCCTTTTAAAAATGTTGTTTGGGAAATGGCGCAATGTTAAGAGAGAACAATCTGACCCAGTATGGGTATAAATAGACAGACATCCCAAGGTCACTGGCAAATCCCCTTAGATTCAGATTTTAATCCTGCCATTGCTGCAGCATCCAACTCCACGCAGGCTTCAATCAGTTTCACACAGCTGCCTTTTGGCATTGCCTTTTCTCAAAGCACTGCACACTTCTCATTTCCCACTTAACCACAGGAAGTACAGGAGAGTTACCGCCCTGTAGAGCAATGCCTAGCCAAAAGGCGTGGGGGAATTAGGGATAAATGAGTACTCCTTTTTTTCAGGGCAGAAGGTCCTGAGCTATGTCTTTGTTTTAGTCCCTTTGTGCTGCTATAACAGAATACCTGAAAGTGGGTAATTTATAAAAATCAGAAATTTATTTTCTCACAGTTTTGGAGGCTGGGAAGTCCAATGCTATGGTGCCAGTAGGTTCAGTTGTCTGGCGAGGGTTGCTCTCCATTTCCAAGATGGTACTTTGATGTTGCATCCTCTACAGGGGAAGAATGCTGTGTCCTTACATGGTGGAAGGCAGGGAGTAGGTAGAGAAGGATGCTGCATGAAGCCTCTTTTATAAAGGCCTTAATCCCATTCATGAAGGAGGACCCCTCATGACCTCATCACCTCTTAAAAATCCCACCTCTTGCAGATTACGAGGTCAGGAGATAGAGACCATCCTGGCTAACACGGTGAAACCCCATCTCTACTAAAAATACAAAAAATTAGCCAGGCGTGGTGGCGGGTGCCTGTAGTCCCAGCTACTGGGAAGGCTAAGGCAGGAGAATGGCGTGAACCCAGGAGGCGGAGCTTCCAGTGAGCCGAGATCATGCCGCTGCACTCTAGCCTGGGCGACAGAGCGAGACTCTGTCTCAAAAAACAAACAAACAAAATCCCACCTCTGATTACTGTCATAGTGGAAACACTTCAAGTTTTAAGGAGACACACTGAAATCATAGCACTCTTTAATAAGACTTCTGTAAAGGTCCTGTAGAACAGAGCAAACAGTTTTTTTCAAAATTGGCTACTGCTCTCCCTCCTTCCCATTATTCTACTCAGTTCCTCATTCCTGCTCCCCTGGATTATGTTCCCAAGTAAATTATTTGTACAAAGACCTTTTTCTCGTGCTCTGACATTAGGTTATCCAGCCTAAGAGAGCCACTATCACTGTCCAGGAATAAAAACGTATGGATTCTCCCTTATCTAGTCTATTACTCTTTGTTCATCTGCTTTGTTCTGGGTATTTTAAGAAATTCAAATAAAAGATTAAATTCAACTGTAAACGTTTGAAAATACCATTCTCATAGCTCCCAGAAAGTAAATTTTCCCCCTCACACAAAAGATATTATAAAAAACAAAAAACGTGTTTTTCTTCTGCATGCTTACACTGAAAACACAAAAGAAATTCTTACTTTTCTCATCTATTGTCATCAGACTTTCTACATTTCCAATATATGTTCTAATTCGGCAATCTAAAGAGAAAGCGAGGCTATAAAATACATCTAAAAAGATCACAAAATGGCCCCAGCACACCTTCTTTAAAATGTTTTTCATACTGAAAGCAAGACATAACTTTAGCTATTATACAAGTCATAAATTTATAACCAATGGATATTTGCCATTTATTCAACAAATATTTATTGAATACCCACTACATTCTAAATATTGTTCTTATTGCTGAGAAATATTAAAAAGCCAAAAAATGTTCTAAATTCACAGAGATTAAATTCTAACTAGAGAGAAAATAAACCTGAAAAATAACAACTACAAACGAAATTATCCAAAAGATAAATAAGATGAGGCAGGGAGCAGCGGCTCACGCCTGTAATCCCAAAACTCTGGGAGGCCGAGGTGGGCGGATCACGAGGTCAGGAGATCGAGACCATCCTGGCTAACACGGTGAAACCCCGTCTCTACTAAAAATACAAAAAAAAATTAGCCGGGCATGGTGGCGGGTGCCTGTAGTCCCAGCTACTCGGGAGGCTGAGGCAGGAGAATGGCGTGAACCCGGGAGGCAGAGCTTGCAATGAGCCGAGATTGCGCCACTGCACTCCAGCCTGGAGGACAGAGCGAGACTCCGTCTCAAACAAAAAAGACAAATAAGATGAATACTTGGGGGAAGAAAAGCAGAGAAAGAAGATATGAGATTGTTAACATGGTGGTGAGGGGTGGAGTAAGGAAAATAAAAAAATTAAGTTTGCAAGAAAATCCTCACTAAGAAGGTAAGACATTTAGGTAAAAAGTCAAAGTATATATGAGGCAGCCGGCTGTGCAATCAGTTTGGGAAAGAGTGCTTCAGACAGAAGGAAAAGGTCACACAGGAAATCTTCCACAAGGATGCCTGATGTGGTGCAGGAGTAGCAAGGGTGTGAGTGTCACTGGGATGGAGTGAATCCAAGCAAAGGGAGGTAATACCAGCACAGTGATGGGCAGTGAACATTAGGTACAGAGTCACAGATTGCAGCAAGAACTTCCGCTTCCACTCTGAAATAAGAAACCAGTAGTTGATTTTGAGCCAAGGGATAACATGACCTGATTTCTATTTTAACAGAATTACTCTAATTATTTGAATAAGAATAGACTAAAAGTGGGATGATAATGGGAGAAGGTAGACTATTTAGGAAGCTACTGCAATAAGCCAGGCAGAGAATGATTGTGTCTTGAACAGATAACAGTATATATGGAAAAAAGTGTTTGAATTTTGAATAGAATCTGAAAGTAAACCAAGACGATTTGCCCAAGAATTGGTATTTTTATAGGATAAAGAAAAGTCAAGAAGGCAAGGGTAGAGCCAAAGTTTCTATCCTGAAGAACTAGAAGAAAATACCGAGCATCTACCGGGAAATACTTCAGTCTGAGGGGCCATGAGATGGGAAAAATTACAAGCTTAATTTTGGAAATCTATTTTCAATATCAAAATAGATTCTTTAGAATCAGTATGTTTCTTCTATTTTTTTTTTTTTTTTTTTTTTTTTTTTTTTTTTTTTTTTTTTTTTTTTTTTTTTTTTTTTTTTTTTTTTTTTTCAATGTTTTTAGAGTATCTGTTAGACCCCCCAGAGAACATGTCAAGAAGGCTGGTGGCTACATGTCTATGTAAAGAGTAACTTCAAAAATTTTTTAGGAAAATTTGTTTAGTGATTTTAGCTATTAATACACACAAACCTCATATTTCCTTAATTGTGTACATCTTCTAAGTGCCTGAGTATTCATAAATCTTATTAAATGTATTACTCTTGGCAGAAGGAAAAATCAAACTGAGAAAGGTTATTCTTGCACTGTCATCTATCCTAGGACCAAGTTGAATCCACCTTTTCATTTTACTTTTGTTTTTTCTTTGAAATGTAGTCTCACTCTATCACCCAGGCTGGAGCGTAGTGGCACACAATCAATCTCGGCTCACTGCAACCTCTGTCTCCTGGGTTCAGGTGATTCTCCTGCCTCAGCCTACCAAGTAGCTGGGATTATAGGCAAGCGCCACCACTCCTGGCTAATTTTTGTATTTTTAGTATTTCACCACATTGGCCAGGCTGTTCTCAAACTCCTAAATTCAAGTGATCTGCCAGCCTCGGCCTCCCAGAGTTCTGGGATTACAGGCATGAGCCATGGTGCCCAGCTGCCGTTTGTTTAAACAAACTCATTTTACCCCTTTATTTCATGATTTTCACATGATATATGACTTCCTCTGACTTACAACTTTTTAAATAGTTGTATAATTTCTTTACATTGAGAAGATTAATGTTTTTAGCTTTGGTAAATTTTTAAAACTTTGTTTCAAAAATACGTAAGACCTATATAAGTTTAATCTTATTTATCTTCAGTAAAAACAATTAAAAACATTGACAGTTCTCTTTTTTTGCCATATCATTTAAAAAAATAAAAAAACATTAATAAAGTAGTTGGAATTAATGAATGTCAAGCAAATTCTTCACTTAAATGAAGTTGCAAAATTTCTGGAAATCATTTTCATAAAATAATTGGCAAAATGTCCTAAGGCAATAGCAATATAAGAAATCCATGATATCAAGGAGAACTACAAACCACTGACCAATGAAATAAAAGAAGATATAAACAAATGGAAAAACATTCCATGCTCATGGGTAGGAAGAATCAATATCATGAAAATGGCCATACTGCCCAAGGTAATTTATAGATTCAATGCCATCCCCATCAAGTTACCAATGACTTTCTTCACAGAATTGGAAAAAACTACTTCAAAGTTAATATGGAACCAAAAAAGAGCCCACACTGCCAAGTCAATCCTAAGCCAAAAGAACAAAGCTGGAGGCATCATGCTACCTGACTTCAAATTATACTACAAGGCTACAGTAACCAAAACAGCATGGTACTGGTACCAAAACAGAGATATAGACCAATGGAACAGAACAGAGTCCTCAGAAATAATGCCACATATCTACAAATATCTGATCTTCGACAAACCTGACAAAAACAAGAAATGGGGAAAAGATTCCCTATTTAATAAATGGTGCTGGGAAAACTGGCTAGCCATATGCAGAAAGCTGAAACTGGATCCCTTCCTTACACCTTATACAAAAATTAACTCAAGATGGATTAAAGACTTAAATGTTAGACCTAAAACCATAAAAACCCTAGAAGAAAACCTAGGCAATACCATTCAGGACACAGGCATGAGCAAAGACTTTATGTCTAAAACACCAAATGCAATGGCAACAAAAGCCAAAATTGACAAATGGGATCTAATTAAACTAAAGAGGTTCTGCACAGCAAAAGAAACTACCATCAGAGTGAACAGGCAACCTACAGAATGGGAGAAAATTTTTGCAATCTACTCATCTGACAAAGGGCTAATATCCAGAATCTACAATGAACTCAAACAAACTTACAAGAAAAAAACAACCCCATCAACAAGTGGGCAAAGGACATGAACAGACACTTCTCAAAAGAAGACATTTATGCAGCCAACAGAAAAAAATGCTCATCATCACTGGCCATCAGAGAAATGCAAATCAAAACCACAGTGGGATACCGTCTCATACCAGTTAGAATGGCAATCATTGCAAAGTCAGGAAACAACAGGTGCTGGAGAGGATGTGGAGAAATAGGAACACTTTTACACTGTTGGTGGGACTGTAAACTAGTTCAACCATTGTGGAAGTCATTGTGGTGATTTCTCAGGGATCTAGAGCTAGAAATACCATTTGACCCAGCCATCCCATTACTGGGTATATACCCAAAGGACTATAAATCATGCTGCTATAAACACACATGCACACGTATGTTTATTGCGGCACTATTCACAGTAGCAAAGACTTGGAACCAACCCAAATGTCCATCAATGATAGACTGGAATAAAAAAATGTGGCACATATACACCATGGAATACTGTGCAGCCATAAAAAAGGATGAGTTCATGTCCCTTGTGGGGACATGGATGAAGCTGGAAACCATCATTCTCAGCAAACTATCGCAAGGACAAAAAACCAAACACCGTATGTTATCACTCATAGGTGGGAATTGAACAGTGAGAACACATGGACACATGAAGGGGAACATCTCACACCAAGGCCTGTTTTGGGGTGGGGGGATGGGGGAGGGATAGCATTAGGAGATATACCTAATGCTAAATGACAAGTTAATGGGCACAGCACACCAACATGGCACATGTATACATATGTAACAATCCTGCATGTTGTGAACATGTACCCTAAAACTTAAAGTATAATAAAAAGGCCGAGCGCAGTGGCTCACACCTGTAATCCCAGCACTTTGGGAGGCCGAGGTGGGCAGATCACGAGGTCAGGAGATCGAGACCATACTGGCTAACACAGTGAAACCCCGTCTCTACTAAAAATACAAAAAATTAGCCGGGCGTAGTGGCGGGTGCCTGTAGTCCCAGCTACTCGGGAGGCTGAGGCAGGAGAATGGTGTGAACCCGGGAGGTGGAGCTTGCAGTGAGCTGAGATCACGCCATTGCACTCCAGTCTGGGCAACAGTGAGACTCCGTCTCAAAAAAAAAAAAAAAAGAAAAAGTATAATAAAAAAAAAGAAATCCATGATAGATTGAGAAATGATAAATGATAAATGATGGACAGAGAAACTTATGTCAGTATATTATCCTTTTTGGGTTTACTTGTGTTTTATCAATTTTTAATATTGACAAATATTGTATTTTTTTTTAATCTGGTCTGCAGTTACAACTAAGTATTCTCAGCTAATATTTACAAGTCAAGAAGGTCTCTAACACCAGAGAAACTGAAGAGGTTATATAACTAATCTCAAATAATACTAAAGAATGATTTTACTTTTTGAAAAATAATGTTGGTATATCTGAATTAGCCAACGTTCAGAAATTAAAAATTTTATGTTACAGAATTAAAAGCTCAGTGTGAAGTGTCTAACTCTAGCTATTTGAGCAAGCAGGCAAGGATCTGCTCTCAATTTCCAAATGGCTACAGAATAAATATGTGGCTTAAGAATGCCAAGTAAAAGACCTACGTGTTTCATCCTTTGGAAAATTCAACAATAAAAACAAGGAAATTCTAGTACTCTGAGTTCCCTGTAGAAATTTTTGACAAAATCTATCACTTTGAACAAATGGGTCAGTAACCATCAAGAATAGAAGAATTCCAAAGTAGCATTGGGTCTTCCAAAAAAAAAAAAAAGCTAGAAACAGATCTCTTTAAAAAAAAAAAAACTTATGAAAAATATACAATGAAGTAAAACACCGTAACTCCTGTGCCTTCTTCATACAAATATGCACACACACACACAATAAACAACTTACATTTGTATGCTTAACAACGGAGGGTTTGCACTTTTGAAGGAGACATCAACACCTATGACATGTATTTATTTGTGATGAAAATACACTTTCTACATCTCATAGTTACGATAAAAGAAAACAATACATGTCAAGAATGATTTTAAATTGCATATGCTATTCACTGCCCCCTAAGCAGGCAGAATCAAGTAGCTTGACAGTGAGTCAGGGGCCGCCCAGTATTTGCATCTCAATAAGAACTGCTCAGACTCCCTTCTCAATGTCAAGGGTCTATTCCTTGTACTTGCGAACAGAAATATTTTCAGCAGAACCATCTCTGCAAAGACACAAGAAATATCTATACAGAACTGAAGAATTCAAAACTGCCAGTATTCTCAATTAACAAACTATCACCTTGAAAAGGTCATTCCTGCAGCATTTCTCACCAGGTTTGGAGCTACTGAGATTAAATCTTTGAAACCTGGCCACAACAAATGACAGATTCTGATTGCAAAGCCTGTTGCATAACCCGGGGTGGAAAAAAAATTTATTTTGTTGTGCTTCCTCACTCTCTACTTTAGGTCATACTTTGCCTACACTCTAATCCTTGCAATTAAAAATTAAAGTGTATGGCATCTAAATATCCCCTAGAGTGTTTATTTGCATAACATTCATGTATCTTTTAATTTTCACAGAACTGACAGCTAGTAGATTGGAGTGAAATAATTACTTCAAATAATGCTAACACAACACTTTTCTATCCCCATGGAGAGCACTTGTGCCAATTAACAAGAAAATTCCATCATAGGAGAAAATGATGATTCTTCTGGTGCCAAATGTAGGCCAAGTATAGGCAGGAACCATCCCTAGGGTATGAAGAATTTAAATAATTGCCTCGTGTATCTGGCTTTGTGACTGTCATAGAATGAGCTGTTTTACAGAACAGACATTGTGGTGGAAGAAGACGGAAAAGAAATCTGCTGAGTATTATCCTACTAACCACATTTAATGCTGTCAGAGTGTAGACAGGATTAGAAAGTCTAAACCTTGTTATTGCTATTAGTTGCCCCGAGAGAGATTAAGTGTGGACAAAATTATTACTAACCAGAGTCTTGATCCAAATTTCAGGATAAGGTCTTGGTGAACTTGCCATGAATGAACATCTGCTATTACATTTCTAGCTAAACATCGAAACGAAAATCAAACCAGGTAACTTACTTAGTCATTATTTTCTCCAAGCTCCATACCCGTAAGTGCTAAATGCTAAAACTTTAGAAGAAATGTTGGAAAGATACATTAACTGTTGTTATATTTATTTTACAATTGTCAATAATGCAATCTTTCATTAAAATAAGAAATAAAAACAAATCTTTGAACATGGGCTGAGATTGTACATGTGATCGATATCTACAGATTAAATAAAGCATAACTTTTATGCCCAAGTTGACATCATGCTACACCCTAAGCTAATGCCTACCACCTAATATTGATCTTCAGTGCTTTAACATAATAAAGCCAAAACAGATAAAGATGGTGTACGTAATTACCATTTATTTGCTGAGGATTCCAACTGCTGACTCATAAATTCAGTCGCCTAGTCAACCTCTCCACTTGGATGCCTAATAGACATCCCTGCCTCAAAATATGGACAACTGAGTTTCTAATATGCCCAACATAGAATGAGCTCAATTCAGCTCATTTCACATTCTTCCCAATTTCAGTTAAGAGTATCTGAATCTTTCCCATTTCTTAGGCAAAAATATTAAAGAAATACTTGACTACAGTTTTTCTTTTATACTCCACGTCAAAGTCATCAACACATCCTATCTGATCTATGACCAAAATATATCTAAATCTGATCTCTTCTCACCACTTGTACTAGTATCACACTTGTCTAAGTCACAATCATGGGCCATAAAATTTACTTCCTTCTTACTTGTCTCTTTCCTTGTATTGTTTCAGCCTATTCTGAACACAGTAATGAGGCATTAAAATATGTCATTACTGGCCCCAAAATTTCCCAAAGTCTTTGATTTTGGATAAGAGAAGTAGCATTCTTTAACATACTCACTAGGGTTGTGATGGACAATTTTACCTGTCAGCTTGAAAGGGTCAGGGGCTCCCCTGATACTTTGTCAAGCATTCTTCTGGGTGTTTGTATAAGAATGTTTTGGGATGAGTTTAACATTTAAATCTATAGACTGAGTAAAACCGATTGCTTTTTCTAATGTGGGTGAGTCTCATCCAATCCCAGGACAACCTGAATAAAATATAAAACTGACCGTTCCCCAAATAAAAGGCAACTCCTTCTGCCTGTCTTCAAACTGAGACGTGAGACTTTTTCTTCCTTCGAACTCAAAGTGAAACACAGGCTCTTCTTGAGTCTTGAGCCTGATGATCTTTGGATTGAACTATACCATCAGCTCTCCTGGGTTTCCAGCTTCCCAACTGCAGATATTAGGACTTCTTGGCCTCTGAAATCATGAGAGCCAATCCCTTATAATAAATCTCTGTCACTATCTCACTTGCTATATATTTTATTTATCTAGTTTATTTCCTCTCTCCGCTCACTAGAATGTAACCTATTCCTTTACGTGGGTAGCCACAAGCAGTGTAAAATGAACAGACATGGTTTTCTTCAATCAGGAATAGTAAATATGTGTTTGTAGAGAAAGAAGAGTGGGAGAATGATTAATTGGATGATAAATAGAAGGAAGGTATATAGGAGATAAAACAAAGAGGAAAATGGGTAAATTTAAAAGTAAATTTTAAACAAAGTAAATGTAAAATTATTTATACTTTCCAAACAATGAAATACTTCAAACATTTATATCTACCGTCATTACCTTTTTTTCAAAATTATATGTCCTACTTTCCTAAGTACTTTTTCAATATGTGATGACAACATAAAAATTTCTGAATGTAAAATCACATACACATAATCAAAGACGATGTTAGAATGTTAGAATTATACATTGATTCTTTTCTTTTGTTTCCAAATGCCTGAAGTAAGTGTATACTTTTTTCTCTGAGTGGGAATATTCAATCTAGATTATCTGTCCCAAATTATCTTATGAATGATACCAGGTATTTTATTTTTATAAACTTATGCTATCAAAAATTAACTTATTTGCTATTCTAATTGTCAATGTTCCTTTCTAATATAGACACTGAAAATGCCAACTTCATTTTAAATTTCAAACCGAGTTTACAAAAAAAAAAACCTTTATTAATGGACTCATGATTTAATGAGTTTTTTAAGAACAAAGAATAAACCACACTTTCTACTTCACACATATGCAAATTGAATTCTATGTTAAAAGTTCATTACATCAGAAATATAATTAAAATGAGGTTTGAAGCATAGTTTTAATTTTTCTGTCTAAAATAATGATTAAGAGGTTTCCATGGAAATAATTCTGTACTTTAATATCCAATGTAAATAGCTATTGATTCAGGCATCTGTTGAGATTCAGAACAAAGTTAGCAAAATGGCTCAAGTATAATTGGATTATTTGTAGAGCCAATTCTTTTATCTTTTGATTCAGACAGGATCCAAATATGATCCTTTATGATTACCAATTATTTCAAAGATAACTAGGAATTAATATTTTTTCATATATAGAGACCATGCAATGCCAGAAATCCCATTTGACTAAGCCATTAAAATGTAAGGAATTACTTACTGAAGTTTTCTCTTTACTAAAATAAACATGGTTCAGAATTGCAGCTTTAGGACCCAGACAGGTGCAAAACTTTCCAAAAGCATTTTTTTCCTCAGAACCAAAAATATAAGTGTTTTAATTTAAAAGAATTGCTGAAGACTATATTAAATACCTAAATTTGCCATGGCCCTTCACCAGTGAGCAGTAATTTACAGCTGTTAACAGAAGTTGTTTTTTAGTTCTGAACATTTATTGTTTAAAGAAGGGATTTATTTATCTCATTTTGATATTTGTGAAACAATTATATTTCCTTCATTTTACACTTTCCTTGCCTTCTTGAAATATATAAAAGCAAGAAAAAAATGTGGATTGTTAGATATTTACAGTCTTCTGCCACCCCAAAATTCACATGCACACTGATACAGTTTGGCTCTGTGTCCCCAACTAAATCTCATCTTGAATTGTACTCCCATAATTTCCATATGTTGTGGGAAGGACCTGGTGGGAGATCATTCAAATCATGGGGACAGTTTCCCCTACACTGTTCTCATGATAGTGAATAAGTCTCATGAGATTTGATGGTTTTATCAAGGTTTCCACTTTTGTATCCTCCTCATTTTCTCTTACCACTGTCAGATAAGAAGTGCCGTTCACCTCCTGCCATGATTCTGAGGCCTCCCCAGCCATGTGGAACTATAAGTCCAATTAAACCTCTTTTTCTTCCCAGTCTTGGGTATGTCTTTATCAGCAGCATGAAAATGGACTAATACAGTAAATTGGTACCAGAAGTGGGGTGTTGCTGAAAAGATACCTGAAAACGTGGAAGCAACTTTGGAACTGGGTAACAGGCAGAGGTTGGAAGAGTTTGGAGGGTTTAGAAGACAGAAAAATGTGGGAAAGTTTCAAACTTCCTAGAGACTTGTTCAATGGCTTTGACCAAAATGTTCATAGTGATATGGACAATAAGGTCCAGGATGAGGTGGTCTCAAATGAAGATAAGGAACTTGTTGGGAACTGGAGCAAAGGTGACTGTTATTATGTTTTAGCAAAGAGACTGGTGGCATTTTGCCCCTGCCATGAGGATTTGTAGAACTTTCAACTTGAGAAAGATGATTTAGGGTATCTGGTTGAAGAAATTTCTAAGCAGTGGTCAGGCACGGTGGCTCACACCTATAATCCCAGGACTTTGGGAGGCCGAGGCAGGTGGATCACGAGGTCAGGAGATCGCGACCGTCCTGGCTAACATGGTGAAACCCCGTCTCTACTAAAAAAATACAAAAACAATAGCTGGGCATGGTGGCGGGTGCCTGTAGTCCCAGCTACTTGGGAGGCTGAGGCAGGAGAATGGTGTGAACCCAGGAGGTGGAGCTTACAGTGGGCGGAGATCAAGCCACTGCACTCTAGCCTGGGCAACTAAGCAAGACTGTGTCTCAAAAAAAAAAAGAAAAAAGAAAAGAAATTTCTAAGCAATTTCAAGAGGTGATTTGGCGGCTGTTAAAGGCATTCAGTTTTATAATGGAAGCAGAGCACCAAGGTTTAGAAAATTTGCAGCCTAACAATGTGATAGAAAAGAAAACCCCATTTTCTGAGGCAAAATTCAAGCTGACTGCAAAAATTTGCAGAAGTAACCAGGAGGGGAATGTTAATCCCCAAGACAATAGGGAAAATATCTCCGGAGCATGTTAGAGGTCTTCACAGCAGCCCCTCCCATCACAGACCCAGAGGCCAACAAGAAAATGGTTTCATGGGCTGAGCCCAGGGTCCCCATGCTGTATGCAGCCTAGGGAATTGGTGCCCTGCATCCCAGCTGCTCCAGCCATGGTTGAAAGGGGTCAACGTAGAGCTTGGGCCATGGCTTCAGAGGGTGCAGGCCCCAAGCCTTGGCAGCTTCCACACTGGGTTGAGCCTATGAGTGCACAGAAGTCAAGAACTGGGGTTTCAGAACCTCCACCTAGATTTCAGAATCTGTACAGAAACCCCTGGATGCCCAGGCAGAAGATTGCTGCAGGAGGCGGGTGCTCATGGACAACCTCTGCTAGGGTAGCACAGAAGGAAAATGTAGGGTCAGAGACCTCACACAGAGTCCCTACTGGGGCACCACCTAGTAGAGCTGTGAGAAGAGTGCCACCAACATCCAGACTCCAGAATGGTAGATCCACTGAGAGCTTGCACGGCTATGCCTAGAGAAGCCACAGACACTCGACACCAGCCCATGAAAGCAGCCAGCAGGGAGGCTGTACCCTGCAAAGCCACAGGGGTCGAGCTGCCCAAGACCATGGGAAGCCACCTCTTGCATTGGTGTGACCTGGATGTGAGACCTGGAGTCAAAGATCATTATGGAGCTTTAAAATGTGATGGCCCAGCTGGACTTCAGACTTACATAGGCCCTGTAACCCGTTCTTGTTGGCCAATTTCTCCCATGTGGAATGGCTGTATTTACCTAATACCTGTACCCCCATTGTAACTAGGAAGTAATCAGTTTGCTTTTGATTTACAGGCTCATGGGTGGAAGGGGCTTGTCTTGTCTTAGATGAGGCTTTGGACTGTGGACTTTTGGGTTAATGAAAATGAGTTAGGACTTTGGGGGACTGTTAGGAAGGCATGATTGGTTTTGAAATGTGAGGACACGAGATTTGTAGGGGTCGGGGGCAGAATGATATGGTTTGGCTCTGTGTCCCCACCCAAATCTCATCTTGAATTATACTCCCATAATTCCCATGTGTTGTGGGAGGGACCCAGTGGGAGATAATTTGAATCATGGGGAGTGTTTCCCCCATACTGTTCTCGTGGTAGTGAATAAGTCTCACAAGATCTGATGGTTTTATCAGGGGTTTCTGCTTTTGTATCTTCCTCACTTTCTCTTGCCACTGCCATGAAAGAAGTGCCTTTCACCTCCTGCCATGATTCTGAGGCCTCCCCAACCATGTGAAACTCTAAGTCCAATTAAACCTCTTTTTCTTCCCAGTCTCGGATATGTCTTTATCAGCAGTGTGAAAACAGACTAATACATACACACAGACACACAAGTATTTCTGCAGTATAAGTTCTGCTGAGTAAGCCACAGTTGGAGCTTCAATTTGGAGAAATTAAACTGAGCTGCCAAAGAAAGGAATAGAAAAAAAAAAATGGGAAGGAATCCATGACTTACCTGAAAATATATGATCACTTTTTGTGTCATAGGCATTTTTGACGTCTTCTCAACCCCTAGATCTCCCCCACTACACACACACACACACACACACACACACACACACACACACAAAGAGACTGGGCCACTCTGCAGAAAGCTCAAAGATGCAGCTAATAATAAAAATGAATTACTCGACATACCTGAATGTAACGTAAACCTGGATATAATGCAATAATGCAATATCCCCCCATAACCAGTGAGAATATTTAATATTTTATTGATTGACATGTTTGTTACAATACCTTTTTGAAAAGTATAAGACAAATTATATATTTAAAATAATTAATTTCATTATATATAATATACAAAAGTAAATGTCATATAAAGTAGGAGAGTAGTTCACAAATATTGCCATTTTAAACAATTTTATTTCATAAATTTATTGAAACACTCCTTGTACTTTTTCAACATTAGCACATGGGTCATTACTGGGTCTACTTTTTCAGTAACCTAGGTTTTTAAAACATACCATTTTTACTTTTATTAAAGTTGTATGAAATTTTGCATATTACTCTGGGAGGCCGAGGCGGGCAGATCACGAGGTCAGAAGATAGAGACCATCCTGGCTAACACGGTGAAACCCCATCTCTACTAAAAATACAAAAAATTAGCCGGGTGTGGTGGCGGGTGCCTGTAGTCCCAGCTACTCAGGAGGCTGAGGCAAGAGAATGGCATTCACCTGGGAGGCAGAGCTTGCAGTGAGCCGAGATCGTGCCACTGCACGCTGCGCTCCAGCCTGGGAGACAGAGCAAGACTCCCTCCCCAACCGCCCCCCCCCAAAAAAAAAGAAGAAATTTTGCATATTACATGTTTCCATCACCTGAACTTTTATTCCAAGCCACAAGTACACATGGTAGAATAGGTATACCTTTTTCTTATCAGGTGAGGTTACGCTTGTGAGTTCTACAATGCAACCACTTTATTGTTATTTATAAGGGATCTTTAAAGTACTTACTTAAAATTTCTGTCTACTCTTGCAATTGTGAGATCAATCACAGGGTCACAGGGAATAATCACTAAATGCGACATAAATTTATTTACTTTTTTGTTTGTTTGTTTTTTGTTTTTTTTTTTTGAGACAGAGTCTCGCTCTGTCCCCCAGGCTGGAGTGCAGTGGCACAATCTCCGTGCACTGCAAGCTCCGCCTCCCGGGTTCACGCCATTCTCCTGCCTCAGCCTCCCGAGTAGCTGGGACTATAGGCACCTGCCACTATGCCTGGCTTTTTTTTTTTTTTTTCAGTAGAGATGGGGTTTCACCGTGTTAGCCAGGATGGTCTCAATCTCCTGACCTCGTGATCTGCCTGCCTCGGCCTCCCAAAGTGCTGGGATTACAGGCACGAGCCACCGTGCCCGGCCAATTTAATTCCTTTTTTTTCAATGTTGTTACCTTGATTGTGTCAGGCGGCTTTCTGACACATTGATTGAAGTAATTTCCCATAAATCAATTTTTCCGAAACAAAACTTTGTTATTCAAAAATAAAACAACTGAAAGGTCACTGGTTTCTGTCAGAGACTTATAAAAGATGCCCCGAACGTAAAAAGGGGACAAGAGTATAGGACAAGAAACGTTATAGTATGGCCTATATGCTGCTTTCTCAGAATTTCCTAAATACCAGATCCTTCATCTCTACCTCAAAGTAAACTACACCTTTGTAATAAGAAAGAAAAGTTGTACAGTAAGGAGGGTATTTGATATGGTTTGGCTGTGTCTCCACCCAAATCTCATCTTCACTTGTAGTTTCCATAATCCCCATGTTTTACGGGAGTGAGCTGATGGGAGATAATTGAATCATGGGGGCGATTACCTCCACGCTGTTCTTGTGATAGTGAGTGAGTTCTCACAAGATCTGATGGTTTTATAAGGGTCTTTTCCCTGTATCCACTGTACACTTCTCCTTGCTGCCTCCATGAGAAGCAGAATGCGTTTGCTTCCCCTTCCACCATTATCGTGCGTTTCCTGAGGCTTCTCCAGCCAAGCTGAACTGTGAGTGAATTAAACCTCGTTCTGTTATAAATTACCCAGTCTTGAGCAGTTCTTTATAGTGGCATGAGACTGGACTAATACAGTATTCTAACCAAAAAGAAAGTTCTAGTAGATGGTTTTGTTTTTAATGGGCCTATTCTGGGGCAAGTTAATACCTCTTATTTGTTTTGTTTAAAAATTTAAAGAACCTCAAACAGAAACAAAATTTTAACTGTTTTCTATTCAGTTCTGCCTCTCTCTCTACAGCCAGGAAGTAGAGCTAAGTCTCTTCTATATTATCTTTGAAGATTGATAATATGATGTGAGTTTTACATTTAGCTAAAAAAATGTGGCTCAGTGTATCTTTGGCTTTCTACCACCCAAAACAATTAAGATTTATCTAGGACATTCGCAATAATAAAATTAAAACTAAACTCAATCAATTTGAAGTCAATACTACAAATGCTTACTGATTTTAAGTGTTTGTCTTGACTTTAAATGGCAATTTAATCAAATGGATTTTCTTAGCATTTCCTAACTACAGGAAAAATTTGCTTTCTTATTTCATGAAGGCATCTGAAAGAGAAAACCCAGCATATATAACTAACAACCCAATGAGATGTGATAAGGAAAATAAACAAAACGAAATAAAAACGTATTCAGTGTTTCTCATTTTAAAAAGCTTTCAAAAACATACTCCTCAGAGAAAAGTGATTACAGCAAAGTATTTGTGTTCACAAAAATATGAATTGCCTAGAAAGGCAGAAATCACTGTTTCTGTTCCTCTGATTTTATATCCTTATTGATCACAATGCTGTAATTTTCATAGCACTGGAGGGAAAAAGACAATTAAGAGTGCAGTTATTTAGAATAGAGGTTTGGGAGCAATTTTTATAATCAATAACCCAACCCTAGAGGGAATAGAAAGTAGTATTTAAAATGGTGTTCACAGGAGATTCAGTAATATTGATTTGATTTTGTTTGAGCACATTTTATAAATTACTCTTCTCATTGAATCTTATTTGTATAATTATGTTTTATTTTAACTTTGCAGTGGTTACAGAGAAAAAGCCCTCCAAAGTTAGAATGCCTTCCTTTATATTTAAAAAATAAAGTCAGACTATGTTTCATGTAGTAAGGTATTATGATTTGTTTTTAAACTTGCGTTCTGTGCTCAGGAAAGAGAAAATGATTAAAAGTAGGTGGATTTTGACAATATACAAGTAGGCATAAGTCTTAACTTTAAAAAAAAATCGGGCCGGGCGCAGTGGCTCACGCCTGTAATCCCAACACTTTGGGAGGCCGAGGCAGGCGGATCACGAGGTCAGGAGATTGAGACCATCCTGGCTAACATGGTGAAACCCTACTAAAAATACAAAAAATTAGTTGGGCGTGGTGGCGGGCGCCTGTAGTCCCAGCTACCTGGGAGGCTGAGGCAGGAAAATGGCGTGAACCCAGGAGGCGGAGTTTGCAGTGAGCCGAGATCACGCCACTGCACTCCAGCCTGGGTGACAGAGCAAGGCTCCATCTCAAAAAAAAAAAAAAAAAAAATCAATCTCACATTTTTTTTTTTACTTCTATGTGTTGTTAATACAAAAGAAACAAATGAAAACAGATTTTTTTTCCTTAGGGTGCCCTGTCTATGATGTCCCAGGCATAAGGAGAACTAAGTTGTTCCCTTTCCACCTAGTCTTTTTAAGTGAGATTATTAGTTTTCTTTAGTAAATGGACAAACCCATCAGGAGAACAAACTTGAATAATGAAAAAGAATAAAATAATTTATATGTTTAATAATACAATTGCCAAACTTCCAAATGAAAAAAAAAAAATCTATCAGTATTATCGTTTTAACTCTCTTTCAAATGAGATTCCCTCCCTCCTTCCCAAGTGTATAAACTTGGTTTCTTTTCCGTGGTTTTCTTTTTTAAAATATATAATGCATTTTATATAGTCTTATTTTCTTCTTTACAGATGTTCAGCATCATCAGGATTATTTATTGGATCACTAATAACTTTGTGTTAATTGGAGAAATCGAATGATATTTTTCTTCCTCAGACAGCAAGAAAACCTGAAATAGGTGAAAGAAGTAAAGGTGGAAAAGCAAAGATTCCAGTAGGTAAATGCTTGCGGAAAGGCTATTTGTGGCTTCCCTGGTTTCCCTTTTGTACAACCTTTTAGGATTTATCACTAGTGTAAAGAATGTGTATTTCTTTTACCATAAGAAAATCTCTCTGGTTGTCATGAATTTCTATACTGTTCCTTTTTCAGAATAAATTCCCTTGAATTGAGTTGTGGAAGAGATAGTCAAATATGACAGACACTCTTCTAAAGAAAAGTAAAATATCATTCCGATGAAAAAAAAGTAAATTTTGATTCTGAAATTTAGTGAAAAGATACCAGGGCTTAAGTGACCAAAGATGAAAGTTTTAGTCCCAATTTGTGACCTTAAAAATTTGTATAATCTTGGCCAAGCACGGTGGATCACGCCTGTAATCCCAGCACTTTGGGAGACCAAGGCAGGTGGATCACGAGGTCAAGAGATTGAGACCATCCTGGCCAACATGGTGAAACCCATCTCTACTAAAAATAGAAAAATTAGCCATGTGTGGTGGTGGGCACCTGTAGTCTCAGCCACTCAGGAGGCTGAGGCAGGAGAATCACTTGAACCCGGATGGCACAGGTTGCAGTGAGCCAAGACTGTGCCACTGCATTCCAGCCTGGCGACAGAGTGAGACTCTGTCTCAAAAAAAAAAAAATTCTATTATCTCTCATCTAAAAATTGAGTATTGAAGTAACTATGACAAAGGATGTCCCAATGATTAAGGATTAAGTGAAATAATTATTGTAAAAATGCCCTGAAAACTCTACTGTTAATGTACATCATTGTCATTCTCATCCCTCTACTAAGATTAGTTGCATGAGGTTAATCCAGATATTTTCTACTCTTTTACATCTGTAAGCCTATATGTATATGCATAGCCTAATTTAACAGGATTACCTAGGCCAATTATTAATATCAAGAAATATTTTAGAAAATCACCCTTACATTTAAATTAATAATATTACATGCTCTTATATAAACTCTTTTCTTTGTAAGTCTCTTTTACCTAATATGCTGCTTAGTATCTGTTGGTTATAAAATTACCTTTGAAAAAGTATTCTTAACAAATTATCCTCAGTGTAGTGACTTACTTTCAGTAACTTAATTTCTGGCTTTGGGTTTTGTAAGCAGGGAGAATTATAACTGCTACTTCCGGATCTCCAAACATGCATTTTCTTTGGATTTACTAACAATGCTCCTAAACTCTGATCCATAGATGTCTGTCTTCACTGACCCAATTTCTCCTGCACTAAGATGGAGTGGTGCCAAATAGGACAATCGTTTTTCCTGAGAAGATATTATGGCCTCAGGGGAGTGACCTGAGATACATCCCCCATTCCTCATTTGAGGACCATGGCAGCCATCTGTTAAAAGAAGGTAATGAATAATGAAGTCTATCCTGTGAGGCAGGGATCATTGATTAGATTTTTCTCTCAACGAGGCACTATCCTTCTTTAATTATCTTCTAATCTTAATTCATTTTCTTCTGTGTGATCTAAGTCAAAATCTAAAAAAAAAAAAAAAAAAAAGAAAGAAAGAAAAGAAAATACCCAACATGATGCTGTCATAAACTTGGTCTAATATTTGGGCTCGTTTAACAGTGAAAAATAACAGAAATTCTAGTACTATAGCCTAAACATTGATATTATGGTCTGAAATGTATATTTGGAGACAAAAGAAAACAAAACTATTGGCTTCTCTAGAATATTGACTATAATATTTCTAAATAACTTTTAATTTTTTCTCAAATGAAGCTGGTCCTTACACTTTAATAGTCCTGAAAGTGTTAAGCAAATACAGAATGATTGCCTATAATTTAGATAGGTTTTCCATAGCAGTCACTCAGAAGATATATTTTCTTTTGCAGTACATTATAAATTTTTAAGCATCTAACTAGGAAGCATCAATTCACTTAAATGATAAAATGGCCACGGACCACATAAATAATACAAATGGAAGTAGGTTAGAAATGGCCAAGGATCAAATATAAGTTTTTGAAAAATATGTTTTAGTGAGAATAATAAATTATGATGTAAACATAAGTTTCTGTCAATTAATACTTCCCACATTTAGTTTTTGAGTAAAAGATGTAATAGCTCACATTTACGAAACACTTACTATGCAAGTTTTTCACAAACATTCAATATTCACAACATTTCTCTATCCACATTCCTAAAAGAGTCTGAAATATATTGTTACAGTAAACATTTTTGAGTGAAAGCAACATTTTGAGCTGGGTATTAATAACAACTTTAATTCATAGATAAAAAAGTTAGAATAAAATTAAGGAATTAGCACCAAGTCACGCAAGTGACATTAGTGAAAACCTGGATTTGAATGCAGTTCTATTTGCCTCCACAGTTATCTTACTTAACCTACTATCCAACGTCACTTTGTAGTAACTCACTGGATATTTACCACATATCACCCACACAAAAGATTCATGTCATACTTTCCTGAGAAAGCCACTGAGTAAACAGCCAACTAATAGTCAAATAACTATACTATGGTTTTCCAAATTATTTTTATGCCAATTTTTTTAGTCATGTACAAAATAAATAACGTTAATTCTGATTCTTAAATTTCTGAGTAAGAATATTTTTTCTCTGAAAATACAGAGCACAATGAAAGCAAAGGAATAGAATAAAATGACACTGATTAGTTTTCTTTCAATTAAAACAAACTTTTTCAAATATTGAATGGAAAATCAATTTGTAAAATCTGTTGTAATAAATAAAATATATATCAGTAACAAGTAAAATATTTCCATAAGTTATCATGCCTAAGTTGCTTTAATAAAATAGTGCTAGGCATATTTATTCCTTACAATTGATGCTTAAAACATCTGTTTTGAAAAATACAAAAACCTTTGCAGAAAGCCTTTTATAAGTCAAAACATGCAACACTGTAATGATTCATGGTTTTAGGCTTTATCTAAAGTCTATTTTAGTTTTCTTTCCTTGGTAAGTTTTTCTAGAAGCATCAAGAGATATAAAAACTAGCCAAAGATAACCACAAGATCCTTTTATCAATGAGACATCTGAGTAGAATAAGATCACCTAAAGTTTCCCTTCTATTGGCTTATCTTGACCTCTTTAAATAAAATCTATTTTTTTTTCAAAATATTTTCTACATGGGTTCTTTTCCACAGGCAAGCATGCCAAAGGAAGAGAGAAGTAAGGGTGTTTAAAGAGAAGAGTTAATCTATTCATTCAGCACATTTTTAAGTGCTTTCTTTAGGCCAAGCATTCCTCTGGGCTCTGGAGATTGATCAGTGAACAAACAAAAATGAGAGCTGATATTCCAGTGACAGGAGGCATGAGAGGGAAGGAGTCCAAAAAAAACATAGTAGGCCAGAAATTGATGAGTACTGTAGAGGGAAATAAAGTACATGTTATGGACTGGACGTTTCTGTTCTCTGAGAGTCATGTTTAATTCCTAACTTCTAGTGTGTCTTTTTTTTGGAGATGGGGGCTCTAAGCAAGAAACTAAGGTCAAATGAGGTCAGAAAGGTAGGGCTCTGATTCTATAGGTTGAGTGAGACGTCTTATAATAAGAGACAACAGAGAGCATGCTCTCCCTCTCTCTCTCTCTCTCTCTCTCTCTCTCTCTCTCTCAGCCAGCAGGCACTGAGGAAAGGCTATGTGAAGAGAGCCAGAAAGAGAGCCTTTGTCACAGACCAAATCAGAAAGAACCTTAATCTTAGACTTCCCAGACTCCAGAACTGTGAGAAAATTGTCTTTTGGTATGGCAGCCAGAACAGACTAATAGAGTGGGGTAGAGAGAACTGTGCCTTTGGGAAGAAAGTGCCAATTTAAAGATAAGTCTCATTGTACTAGTGAACTTTTAGCCAAAACCCGAAAGAGGCATGCAAAAAACTTTAGAGGCTGTCTGGAAGAGGAACAGACCAAGTACAGGGAACAGCAAGTGCAAATGCCCTGAGGAGCAAGTCTGTCTAGAGAAATTGGAAACAGAAAAAAACAAAAACAAAAACAGTATGGCTAGAGAGGAGAGTAGTACGATAACAGCCAGGAAGCAACCATATATCAGATCATGTAAAACTCTGTAGGCTGTAGATAGGACTGAAATTTATTGAGAGTGAGAAGGAAACAATTAGAAGGTATTTCTTAATGAAAACACACACAGGTGGCTATGTGTAGAACTGACTTTGGGAGAGGATAACAAAAGAGTGGAATGCATTTTAGAGGCCATTAAAATAACTGAGGTATAAAATGAGGCAGTCTTGGAACAGGACTATGGCAAAGGAGGTGGTGAGAGGTAGTAATATTTTAGAAATATTTTGAAAATAAAATTGAAAGCATATCCTAAATAGAATTCATAGGAAATGTGAGAGAAAGATGAGCCTAGGAGGACTCCTAGGATAACAATCAAGATCATAGAATCAAAAATGGTTTAAAATAGGAGAGAGATGAGAGGATGGTACCATATCATGACTGTGGAAAAAAAAAAAAAAAGGAAAAAAGTCCCACAAACTTTAGGTACTAATAATTGTTTGGGGGTCTCATAAAAGTCAAAATTTTTGTAGTTTGGACACTAGAAAAAGTAAGCCAGGGCCAGGCACAGTGGCTCACACCTGTAATCCCAGCACTTTGGGAGGCCGAAGTGGGCAGATCACGAGGTCAGGAGATCGAGACCATCTTGGCCAAAATGGTGAAACCCCATCCCTACTAAAAACAAAAAAAAAATTAGCTGGGCGTAGTGGCACATGCCTGTAATCCCAGCTACTCGGGAGGCTGAGGGAGGAGAATCGCTTGAACCAGGGAGTAGGAGGTTGCAGTGAGCTGAAATCACGCCACTGCACTCCAGCCTAGCAATAGAGTGAGACTCCGTCTCAAAAAAAAGCCAGAGGAATAGGAAGTAGTGGTTTGCAGCTAAGATTTTGAAAGATGAACATTCCATGTTATATCACAGCCTAGGGGTGAGTAAGTGGGTAAAGTAGTATGAGTAAAGATCATAAGAGGTTACAAAGCTGAAATATTAAGAAGTCAGTGTATTATAGGTAATGAATATAAATATGTTCAATATATTAAATTTATAGGAGAAATGCCAGAATTTTATGCAGAGGTCTCCCCTCCACTTGAGAGGGCTTCAGGAAGATGGTGTGTTTGTTAAATAGCAAGGTTTCAGTTAAGAAATAGAGATTCTTTTAAACACAAAGAAAAGGAACTCTTAAAAGATTTCTCATGGGCACAGAAAAGGGTTTGGAACAATCATTGTGGCAGAGCGGTGCAGTGTGTGAGGCTGAATCAAAGTAGCACATGGCCTATACAGAGCGGTATGAGCATGAAATTCTCCGTGGTATTATATAGCCTAGAAGGACTGACCTTCTGTAAGTGACTAAGATGCAGCAATATAAGTCATGAAAATTTCCTTATTTCTTGGAAATAAGGGAGTGGACAATTATTTTAAACAAGAGTCCTGAATATTTAAGCCCAATGGTATAGAAGCCTCATAGTAATTTGTATTTGTGAGCAATGTCAGCTAAGAAATGGAGCTTGGACCTGTCAAAGAATAACTCAGAACTATTCAGTCATTCAAGAATAACTCAGCCAGGTAAGGTGGGTCACGCTTGTAATTCTAGCACTTTGGAAGGCCAAGGTGGGCAGATCACTTGAGCCTAGGAGCTCCAGACCAGTCTGGGCAACATGGTGAAACTGCATCTTTACAAAAAATACAAAAATTAGCCAAGCATGGTGGCAAGCATCTGTAGTCCCAGCTACTCCAAAAGCTGAAGTGGGAGGATCACTTCAGCCCAGGAGGTTAAGACTCCAGTGAGCAATGATCACGCCACTGCACCCCAGCCTGGGTGACACAGTGAGACCCCATCTCAACAAAAAAAAGAATAACTTAGATATATTCGTCAGATATATTATTTGAACGTTTCAGAAAGTTTATGTCCATACATGGGAAATTGCATTTGAACTATTTTTGAACTATTTTCTTTCTTTTTTTTTTTTTTTTTGAGACAGAGTCTTGCTCTGTCACCCAGCCTGGAGTGTGATGGTGAGAGCTCAGCTCACTGCAATCTCCGCCTCCTGTGTTCAAGCGATTCTCCTGCCTTAGCCTCCTGAGTAGCTGGGACTACAGGTGTGCGCCACTATGCCCGGCTAATCTAATGCTGCCACTGATCTGACAGGAGGTGGAGCTCAGGAGATAATGCAAATGATGAGGAGCGGCTATAAACACAGATGAAGCTTTGCTCACTCACCTACGACACCTCCTGCTGCACAGCCCAGTTCCTCCCAGGGGTTGGGAACCACTGCTGTAACAGAACTGGGCAAAGTCATCGAAATCCTTCTGGAAAGGAGTTACCACTTTCCAGGTGTTGTCATTATACTACAGCCTGAAAGAGTAAAAATAAAATCTAACAACTCTCTTCCTTTTGGGTACTTGCTTATATTTACTCCACCCAAATTAAGGTTGAGCTGTTCTTGGCCAGGTGCTGTGGCTCACGCCTGTAATTCCAGCACTTTGGGAGGCCGAGGCAGGCAGATTACTTGAGGTCAGGAGTTCGAGACCAGCCTGGCCAACATGGTGAAACCTTGTCTCTACCAAAATTATAAAAAGTTAGCCAAATGTGGTGGCTGACAACTGTAATCCCAGCTACTAGGGAGGCTGAGAAAGGAGGATCGCCTGAACCTGGGAGGCAGAGGTTGCAGTGAGCCAAAATTGGGCCACTACACTCCAGCCTGTGTGACAGAGCAAGACTCCGTCTCAAATAAAAAAAAAAAATATATATTGAGTTGTTTCTCTAAGATAAAGGAGCAGATTGTTCTTGAATAATTTGTATCACTGAGGACAAGACCCCAGGGCAAAGTTCACTCTCTTAAGAGGGTGATTTAAGATACAGTGAGTCCTTTCACACTCAAAATCTCTATACCTTCCTTTTTAGATCATTCAGAGGTCTCAAGATTATCACTTTTCTACCATAGCCAGATGTGCTAGGTTAGCTATCCACAATCACAATAATAAAGAAACACATTTAATTTTTATTTTGAAACTCATAACAGGATTTCTAGTGTTATTTGAAATAAAAATGCAAATTTAAACTTAGATATTTTACTTGATATTTTTTATATGAAGAAATAAAAAGGAGAGACAAAAACGGGACCATAGAAATTGCTCTGTGTTACTGCCCATATCTTTTTATTAGAAAATGCAGGTGTAGAAATCAGCCTTTCTTAGCTCCTTGTCACAGTGAGTTTTTTCTCCTGTCACACCTACTGAGTCAGTGGTGGATGAGACAGAGTAGTGCTATTAAAGAAATCAGCCAGCAGAAACAGTGTCCCCAGCAAAGACCTTGGGCAAAAACTCACTTTGGTGCTAATGTCTGGCTCTGCAAGGACTACAGGCTCACTTTCAGTCTTAGAATCAAAGGATATAACCCTGGCATTTTTTTTTCATTTTATCTTCATTTTAGCAGACATTTGTTCACTATTAACCAGGTAACAGGCTTGTCAGCTTTACGATTTAATTCTAAAGACGGAGCCAATAGAGAATAGAAAAAAAATCCCATAGGCATATTTCATTTTATTGTGCTTTCCTTTATTGTGCTTTGCAGATACTGTGTTTTCTAAAAATTGAAAGAATGTGCAATCACTATGTTAAGCAAGTTTATTAGCAAAAGTTTGCCAACAGCATGTGTTCACTTTGTGTCTCTGTGTCACAATATTTCAAACTTTTTCATTATTATTTTGTCTGTCATGGTGATCTGAGATCAGTGACATTTGATGTTACTATTATCATTGTTTTGGAATGCCACAAATTTTGACCATAGACTTCATCAATAAAGGTATATATTCTGACTGCTCCACTGACTGTCCACTCTCTCTCCTTCTTTTCAGGCTTCCCTATTCCCTAAAATAAAACAATATTGATTTTTCAAAAATATTGAGATTGGCCTGATTAATAATGCTACAATGTCCTCTAAGTGTTGAAGTGAAAGGACACCTACCATTTTTAAAAGAAAAGCTAGACATGATTAAGGCTCATGACAAGGCAAGTCAAGAGCTGAGATAGACCATAAGCTAGCTCTCCTGCACCCATTAGCTAAGTTGTCTGAATAGGAGATCAACCTAGCCACGACATTTTCTTAAGCCAAAACATAATCCAGAGCAAGATTCTAGCTCTCTTTATCTCTGTGAAGGCTGAGAGAGGTGAGGAAGCTGCAGGAAAAAAAGTTTGAAGCTAGTAGAAGTTGGTTCATGATATTTAAGAAAAGAAGCCATTTACATACATAAAAGTGCAAGGTGAAGCAGCAGGTGCTGATGTAAAAGCTGCAGCAAGTTATCCAGAAAATCTAGCTGAGATCATTGATAAAGGTTGTTCCATTACACAACAGATTTCAGATGTACACAAAATAGCCTTCTGTTGAAGCATGTCATCTAAGACTTTTATAGATAAGGAGGAGAAGTCAATGTCTGGCTTAAAATATTGGAAGGAAAGGCTGACTCTCTTGTTAGAGGGTTATGTAGCTGGTGACATTCAGCTAAAGCTAGGACTCGCTCACCATTTCCAAAATCTTAGGGCACTTTAGAATTCTGCTAAACCTACTCTGCCTGGGCTCTATTAAAAAAACAACAAAGCCTGTATGATGACACATCTGTTTATAGCATGGCTTATAGAATATTTTTACACCACTATTGAGACCTACTGCTCAGAAAAAAAGATTCTTTTCAAAATTTTACTGCTCATTGACAATGCACATAGTCACTGAACAGCTCTGATAGAGATGAACAAAGAGATTCATGTTGTTTTCATGCCTGCTAACACAACATCCATTCTGCAGCCCGTGGATCAGAGTCATATTTACTTTCAAATATTATTTAAGTAAATGCACTTCATAAGGCCATAGCTCCCATAAATAATGATTCCTCTACACAGCAGTCCTTAAACTTTTCAGCACCAGAGACTAGTTTCATGGAAGACAATTTTTCCATGGACAAGGCGGGAGGGATGGTTTTGAGATGATTCAAGCACATTACATTCATTTATTGTGCACTTTATTTCTATTATCATTATTATAATATATAATGAAATAAATACAAAACTCACCATAATGTAGAATCAGTAGGAACCCTGAGCTTGTTTTCCTGCAATTAGATGTTCCTATCTGGGGGTGGGAGACAGTGACAGATCATCAGGCATTAGATTCTCATAAGGCGAATGCAACCTAGATCCCTCACATGAACAGTTCACAACAGGGCTCATGCACCTAGGATAATCTAATGCTGCCACTGATCTGACAGGAGGTGGAGCTCACGAGATAATGCAAACAATGAGGAGCGGCTATAAACACAGATGAAGCTTTGCTCACTCACTTACCACATGCCTCCTGCTGCATAGCCCAGTTCCTCCCAGGGGTTGGGAACCACTGCTGTAACAGATCTGGGCAAAGTAATTGAAATCCTTCTGGAAAGGATTACCATTCTAAATGTCATTAAGAACTTTTCTGATGCATGAAAAGAAGTAAAAATACCAACATTAACAGGAATTTAGAAGAAGTTGATTTTGACCTTCATGGATGACTTTGAGGAGTTCAAGACATCGGCGGAGGAAGTCACTGCAGGCGTGGTGGAAACAGCTAGAGAACCAGATTTAGAAGTGAAGGCTAAAGATGTGACTGAGCTGTAGCAGTCTCATGATAAAATTTGAACAGATGAGGAATTCCTTGCTAAGGATGAGCAAAGGAAGTGGTTTCATGGGATGAAATCTACTCCTGGTGAAGATGCTGTGAACATTGTTGAAATGACATCTAAGGCTTTAGAATATTATATAAACTTAGTTGATAAGGCAGCAGCAGCGTGTGAAAAGATTGACTTTAATTTTGAAAGAAGTTCTACTGTGGGTAAAATGCTGTAAAAGGGCATCACGTGCTACAGAGAAATCTTTTGTAAAAGGACAGTCAATCGATGTGGCAAACCTCATTGTTGTCTTATTTTCAGAAATTGCCACAGCCACCCCAGGCTTCAACAAATACCACCCCGTTCAATCAACAGCCATCAACATCAAGGCAAAACCGTCCACCAACAAAATTTACAACTCACTGAAGACTGGGGTAATTGTTAATATATTTTAGCAATAAAGCATATTTAAATTAAGGTATATAGTTTGGTTTTTTAGACACAAAGCTATCTCACACTTAACAGAGTGCAATGTAGTATAAACATAACTTTTATACGTTCTAGGAAGCCAAAAAACTTGTGTGATTTTCTTTATTGAGATATTTGTTTTATTTCAACTGACTGGTACTGAAACAGCAATATCTCTAATGCATGCCTGTACATTTCCCTGAGTACTTCTCAACTTGCCAACCTAAATTTAAATTTCTGTTAAATGACTATAATACAGCCAAGTTAATAGGTTTGTCTCACTTGCTAAAAGTTGACTCTAAATTTAATGCTGGAAAATCAAAACCTTGGTGCATTGGTGGTTCCTATTATTTATGAGAAGCCAAGAGTGAATTAATATAAAGTATAACATATTCCTTGTAGGAAGGCTGTTAATCATGACCATGTTTTCCTTCTGTTGGTGGTGGGGGGTGGGTAAGGAGGCTTTTCAGAAGCAAGGCATATTTTTGTTATCCATATTTTGCAGAGAGCTCATTTGAATCATAGGCCTCATAGCACATGGCAGGAAGGCAAGTTATCAGGAACAAAGGATAAAATAGGCTTCAGGAATTTCTTAGCATCTTGAGACACTTTTAGAACCTTCTGTTTATGACGCCAGCTCTTTCTAGTATAAAACCAGATTGCTGCAATACAGTTCTTCCATATAATATCAAGAGAGAAATGAATTACTCAACATGGATCCAACAGACAAGAAAAAACACTGAATATGTCAGATCAGTAACTGTATCCTTGAAAATAGGTAACTTTATTTATAATTACAATATTTGTATATTCAATGTGAGAAAATTAGACTACATGATTTCTAATGCCCTATTTTTAACTAACTATGATTCTATGATTTTACTTTAAAAATGTATTAAATGACCCAGGATTTTATAAAAGAGTGAATTTTTATATGTTTCATTAAATATAAGATTCTACTGTTTGTCAAATATGTCAATATTTTATTAATCAGTAAGGAATTATAAATGCTGTCACATAAACCATAATATTTTATCACTTAAGCTTTTCAATTTAAACTTTTAAAATAAATCTTCTGTTATATATTCCTCTCGTAAGAACATAAAAAGAAAATTAGAAACAGAAAAAAAATGAATATGGTTTTCCTGAAAAATTATCTCAAGGTCTTACTCTAATTTTTTTGAATTGACAGAAAAAAGTACATGCTTAAAATGTACAAAATATTATTTTGAAGTACATATACATTTATAATAAATAAATCTTGCTAATTCACATATAGATTTCTGCCATAGTTGTTATTTTTGTGGTGAGATCACTTTACATCCACAGTCTCAGCATTTTTTAGCATAGTATATTGTTAAGTATAGTCACCATGTTGTACACTAAATTTCTTTAACTTATTCCTCTTAATTAAAATTTTGTATCCTTTGACCAACATCTTCCTAACCCCCCTACTACCAACTACCCCATTCCCTGGTCACCACTATTTCACTTTCTACTTCTATGAGATAAACTTTTTTAGATTCCACTTATGAGTGAGATCATGTTGTATTTGTCTTTCTGTGCCTGGCTTGTTTCACTTATAACGCCCTCCAGGTTCATCCATGTTGTCACTGACGACAGGGTTTTCTTCCATTTTTATGCTGGAATAGTATTCCCTTGTGTATATGTACCACATTTTCTTTATCCATTCATCCATTGATAGATACTTAGGTTGAGTCTGTATCTTGGCTATTGTGAATAATGATTCAGCAAACAGGGGAGTGCAGATATCTCTTTGACTTACTGATTTTATCTTCTCTGGATACATATCTAGGAGTGGAATTGTGGGATTATATGGTAGTTCTATTTTTAATTAATTGAGAAAACTTCATACTGTTTTCCCTAATGGCTATAATACTTGCATTCCCACCAACAGCGTGTGAGAGTTCCCTTTTCTCTGTTTGCCAATATTTGTTACCTATTGTCTTTTTGATAAAAACCATTTTTAACAGGTGTGAGGAGATGTCTCATTGTGGTTTAATTTATATTTCCCTTATGATTAGTGATTAGCAATGATTTTTATATACCTGTTGATGATTTGCATGTCTTCTTTTGAGAAATGCCTATTCAGATCCTTTGCTCATTTTTAAATTCAATTATTTGTTTTTTTGTTAAGTTCCTTGTATATTTTAAATATTAACCTCTTATCAGATGTACAGTTTGCAAACACTTTCCCCTATTCTTTAGGTTCTCTCTTCACTCTTCTTATTAGTTTTGTTTACTGTGCAGAAGCTTTTTAGTTTGACGTAATCTTGTATGACTATTTTTGCATATGTTGCCTGTGCTTTTTGGGTCATACACAAATGCATTACCTAGACCAGCGTCATACAGCTTTTCACCTTTTTTTAGTAGTTTCAAAAATTGGGGTCTTACATATGTTTTTAATCCATTTCAAGTTGATTTCTGTCTATGATACGAGTAAGGGTCTAATATCATTCTTTTGCATGTAGATATCCAGTATTCCCAACACCATTCATTGAAGAGGGTACTCTTTCCCTACTGTATGTTCTTGGTACCTTTGTCAAATACAGTTGGCTGTAAATGCTTGGATTTATTTCTGGGCTCTCTATTCTGCTCTCTTGGTCTATGTGTCTGTTCTTATGCCACTGCCGTGATGTTTTGGTTACTATAGCTTTGTAGCATATTTTGAAGGCACATAGTGTGATTTTCTCCAGCTTTTTTATTTTTGCTCAAGATTGCTTTGGCCATTCAGGATCTTTTTGGAGGTCCATAAGATATTAGAATTTGTTTTCTAGTTCTGTGAAGAATGTCATTGGTATTCTGAAAGAGATGGTGTTGAGTCGGAAGATCACTTTGGGCAGTATGGATTTTTAACAATCTGAATTTTCCCATTCCATGTACCCAAGATATTGTTCCATTTATTTGTGTCTTCTTCAGGTACTTCCATCAATAATTTTATAGTTTTCCATGTAGAGATCTTTCATCTCTTCAAATTTATTCATAAGCATTTATTTTTTAACAATTATTAATGAGATTATCTTTTTAATTTCTTTTTCAGATTTCTTGCTGTCAATGTATAGAAATGTTACTAATTAAAAAAATTTTTTTTTTTTCTTCAGAGGTGAGGTATTGCTAAACTGCCCAGTTTGGTCTTGAACTCCTGGCCTCAAATGATTCCCTGAACCTCAGCCTCCCAAGTGCTAGGATTACAGGTGTGAGCCATTGTGCCCAGCCTCACTACTAATTTTTTATGCTAATTTTGTATCCTGCGACTTTACTAAATTAGTTTAGTAGTTCTAACATTTTTAGGTAGAATTTTTAGGGTTTTATTATATAAAATCATGTCACCTGCAAACACAGTCATTTTAATTTCTTCTTTTCCAATCAAGACACCTTTTATTTATTTTTTTCTAATTGCTATAGCTGTGGCCTCCAGTACAATATTGAACAGAAGTGGCAAGAATGGGTCACCTTGTCTTGTCCTAGATCTTAGAGAAAAACCTTTCAAATTTTCACCATTGGATATAGTATTGGTTTTTGGTTTATCATATATGGCCTTTATTTCATTGCAGTACAGTCCTTATATACCTAATTTCGTGAGTGTTTTTATCACAAAAGAATGTTGAACTTCACTAAATGGTTTTTGTTCATCTATTGAAATAGTCACATTGTTTTTGTCCTTCATGCTTGTTAATGGGTTTTAACACATGTACTGATTTATATTTATTGAGTCATCCTTGCATCTCTGTGATGAATCTCATTTTATCATGGTAGATCATCTTTTCATCATGCTATTGAATTTGGTTTATCAGTATTTTGCTGAGGATTTATGCTTCTATGTTCTTCAGGGATACTGGCCTGTAATTTTCTTTTTTTGTAGTGTCTGTTTGGCTTTGGTATCAGGATGCTGGCTTTGTAAAAGTTGTTTGGAGGTATTCTTTCCTCTTCAATTTTTCGGAAGAGTTTGAGAAGAATCGGTATTAGATCTTGTTTAAATGTTTGATAGAATTTAGTATGAAGCTATTAATTCCTGAGTTTTTCTTTGATGGAAGACTTTTTAATAATGATTTAATCTACTTATTCATGATTGGTCTGTTAGTATTTTCTATTTCTTCATAATTTAGTCTTGGCTGGCTTTGTGTCTCAAGGAATTTCATTTTTTCTTGGTTGTCCAATTTGTTGATGCATAATTATTTGTAGTAGTCTCTTATGATCCTTTGTATTTCTGTAGCATCAGTTGTAAGGTCTCCTCTTTCATCTCTGATTTTTTTAAAATATTCTTTTCTTAGATAATCTAGTTAAAGTTTTGCTGATTTTGTTTACCTTTTGAAAAGCAATTCCGTTTTGTGGATCTTTTCTATGGTCTTTCTATACTTTGTTTTGTTTATCTCTGCTTTGATATTTAGTATTTCCTACCTTTTACTAACTTTGAGATACTTTATTATTGTTTTCTTAGTTTTTTTCAGATGAAACATTAGGTTGTTTATTTGAAATTTTATTGCTATGAACATCCCTCTTAGAGCTGCTTTTGCTGTATTTCATAGGGTTTGGTATATTGTTTGTCCATTTCTGTTAGTTTCAAGACATTTTTAAATATCCTTTTTAATTGTTTTATTAACCCATTGGTTGTTTAGGAGCATGTTGTTTAATTTCCATGTATTTGTAAATATTCTGAAGTTTCTCCCATTATTGATTTCTAGTTACATCATTGTGGTCAGAAAGATGCTTGATATAATTTCAGTCTTCTTAAATGTGTTAAGACTTGTTTTGTGGCCTAACGTATGCTCCATATTGGAAAATGTTCCATGTGTAGTTGAGAAGAGTAAGCATTCTGTAATTGTTGGATAGAATATTCTGCATATGTCTGTTAGGTCCATTTAATTTAGTGTAGTTTAAGTCCATTGTTTCTTTATTGATTTTCTGTCTGTATGATCTGTCCACTGCTAATAGTTGGATGTTGATATCTCCTGTTATTATTGTGTTGCAGTCTATATCTCCCTTCAGATATTGTTATATTTGCTTTCCATCTTTATGTGCTCCAATATAGGTGCATATATATTTACAATTATTATGTTCTCTTGATAACTTGACTCCTTTATCATTATATAATGACTTTTGCTGTCTCTTTTTTCATAATTTTTATCTTAAAGTCTATTTCATTGGATATAAGTACAGCTACTCCTGCTTTCTTTTGGCTTCCATTTGCATGGACTATGTTTTTTGATTTTTTTACTTTCAATCTGGCTGTCCTTTTCAGGTGAAATGAGTCTCTTATAGGCAGCATATAATTGGGTATTTTTGCTTTTTTAAATCCATTCAGACATTCTATGTCTTTTGATTGGATATTAATCCATTTAAATTCAAGGACTTACTGCTGTCATTTTGTTAATTGTTTTCTGGTTGTTTTATAGATATTTTGTTCCTTTCTTTTTCTCTCGCTTGTCTTCCTTTGTGGCTGTTATTCTCTTGAACAGTATGTGTTGACTCCTTGATTTTTATTTTTGTATCTACTCTAGGTTTGCTTTGCAGTTACCATGATGCCTACAAAAAAAATCTTGTAGTCATAACAGATTATTTTAAGCTAATAAAAAATTTTATCACCCAAAAAAAACAAAAAAACTACTCTTACTCTACCCACTCTATATATTGATTTTTCTATATCATGATTTATATCTCATATATTGCATATTGCTTTTAACAAATTATTATAGTTATTATTATATCTAGTAGTTTTGTCTTTTAACCTTTATACTAAAGATATAAGTAATTTACACATCGCCATTACAGTATTAGAGTATTCTGAATTTGACTGTGTACTTACTTTTACCAGTGAGTTTTATATTTTCAGAGGTTTTGTGTTACTCATTAGTAACTCTTTAAGTTTAAAGAACTCCCTTTAGTATTTCTTGTAAGATAAGTCTGGTTGTGATGAACTTCGTCAGCTTTTGTTTGTCTAGGAAAGTCTTCCGCCTTCTTTTTTTCTTTTTTTCTTTCTTTTTGAGACGAAGTTTCGCTCTGTCACCCTGGCCGGAGTGCAGTGGCGCGATCTCAGCTCACTGCAACCTCTGCCTCCTGGGTTCAAGCAATTCTCCTGCCTCAGCCTCCCAAGTGGCTGGGACTACAGGCACATGCGTACCACCACACCGGGCTATCTCTGGATTTTTATTAGAGTTTCACTGTGTTAGCAGGGATGGTCTTGATCTCCTGACCTCGTGATCCACCCACCTCGGCCTCCCAAAGTGCTGGGATTACAAGTGTGAGCCACTGTGCCCAGCCCTCACCTTCATTTTTAACAAACAACTTTTCTGGTTACAGTGTTCTTGGTTTAAAATGTTTTTCCTTCAGCACTTTGACTATATAATCCCACTGTCACCTGTCTTGTAAGGCTTCTGCTGAAAGTCTGCTGCTAGTTTTATTGGAACTCATCTATATGACATCTGCTTCTTTTCTTTGGTGCTTTCGTGATCTTCTCTGATTTGTGACCATTTAATACATTTCTGAGGGTAATCTTATTTGGACTGAATCTGATTGGAGACCTTTGACCTTCCTGTGCCTGGATATTTACATCTTCCTCCAGGATTGGAAAGTTTCCTGCTACAATTTCTTTAATAGTTTTTTACTCCTTTATCTTTCTTTTCTCCTTCTTTAACTTCTGTGACTCCTGTGACTTTGATATTGTCCCAAAAATCCTATAAGTTTTACAACTTCTTTTATCTTGTTTTTTTTTTCTCTTTTCTCCTTCGTGTATTTTCAAATAACCTGTCTGAATTTATAGCTTTTTTATATTTGATCAATTCTGTTGTTGATATTGTATTTTTTAATTTTATTTTTTTATTTGGGGGTTTTTCAAAATCTTCAGGATTTCTGTTGAATTTTTAAAATTATTTCAATTCCTATTAAATTTCTTGTTCTTGACACATTGTTTTTCTCATTTCATTGAATTATTTTTCTGTATTTTCTTGAAGTTTATTGAGCTTCTTTGAAACAGTTATGAATTCTTTGTCAGGCGATTAATACAGCTATAATCCTTTAGGGTCAGTCACTGGCACTTTCTTTTGTTTATTTGGTGGTGTTATGTTTCTTTGCTTGTTCTTGATCTTTGTAGTGGTGTGTCAATATCTATTCATTGGAAGAAATATTAATAGATACTTATTACAGTCTTTGCAGACTAGTTTTGTCTGAGAAAGCAATGCAGCAGCCACAGTCCTGGGCAGGCCAGAATCCTGAGGCAGCTGTAGCTACCATGCAACTGGCAGAAACTCAGGGCTTGCTGTAAGAGATGCAATGCCGAGGCATGCCAGAAGCCTGATTACCTGAGAACTACACTAACTTTCAGAAGTTGGACTAATACCTACGGGTGCTATCTTTTGCCTTTTAAATAATATTGTTTTAAAAACGAATTAGCTCTGCTTTATATGTTTATCAAATTTTTGGGTGGGGCAAAATGGAGCTTCCCTAGGCTTTTAAATTGTAGTGAAGGCTATTTTTAAAAATAAAGTTTTGAATATTTGAAAAAAACATAAAAACGTGGCATACCAGAAGCACATGACTACTGAGGATCATCTGCTGCTGATAATTGTCCAGAACCTAGGACTGCTGAAGTTGGCCCAGTGGTTGTGCTGCTCAGAGATCAAGTCTGAAAGTCCTGTACTCACATTGATCTTTCTCCCAAGCAGATGGTATCTCTTCCAGTACTATATTTTGTAGCGTTGGTATAGGGTGAGTGTGGGTAAGGTAGAACTGCCCTTCCTATCCTATTCAATAAGTCTTCCTACCCTGCTCAGTGTTACATCCTGGTATTGTGATCTTTCACCTGCTTTAATTAGCTTTTAGGAAGGTGTTTTCATGTGTGAATAGTTATTCAAATTGATATTTCTATGGGTGCGATGATGGCTGGAGAGTCCTACCCCACTACTTTGCTCTGTCCCTCTGGGATCTACACTTGAATCAGTTTTCAACTCAGAACTGTTGTGGTTCATGCTTTTATAAATGGTAACCTCTTTTGTGCTAAGAAAAGCTTTATTAATGTGGCATTTCTTAAAAGAGTGCTCCAGTCTTATCTCTTAGAAGTCTTCTCAAGCCACTGATGTACATACTGTAACTTTTAGTACAGATGCTTTCAACAGAAAGTTTTGAGGCAACAACCAGGACATCTATTCCTTCTTCAAATGGCCCATCAATGGTTTGTAACCTGAACAGTCAAGTGATTACAGTTGTACTGTCATGCAATCTGCAAAAACAATTTTACACAGTGCTTGACTTGACAGCTATGATGTGAAAGCCAGCTTATAGAAAGTGACTATATCACATAATCAGTTGTAAGATACATATGATTTATAAAATATTAAAATGTGTGGGAAGGCATCTTGGAACAATGAAATATATAATACAATAAGTATTAGTTTCAGGGGATGTGTGGTCAAGATGGCCAACTAGAAGCAGCTAGGGTATATGACTCTCATTGAGAGAAAGAAAACAGGCAAGTAAATACAGCACCTTCAACTGAAACATTCAGGTATCCACACTGGGACTAATCAAGGAAACAACTTGACCCATGGAGAATGGAGAAAACCAAAAGGCAAAACAACGGCTCACCTGGGAGCAACATGGACCTAAGAGAACTTCCCCAACCAAGGGAAGCAATGAGTAAATGTGTGACCTAGAAACTACACTTCTCCCAAGGATCTTTGCAATCCTCAGTTCAGGAGATACCTTCATGAACCCACTCCACCAAGGACTTTAGTCTGACACACAGAGCTATGTAGATCAGCAGAGCAGCCACTCAGGCAAGCATGGAGACCCAGGAGCTTTACATACTCTGGCTCTGGGCTTCCTGGCAAAAGTAACTGCAACTCTGGCAAAGTAGGAGGTTAGTGCTATTTACATACCCCTAAGAAAGAGAATGAATCTATGACGCTAAGCAGCAATAATCTGCAGGCCCCAATTCTACAACATCTCACCGGATAAAACCCACTGGCTTGGAATTCCAGCCAGGTACTCACAATAATGATGTGCCTAGCTGGGATGGAGTTTCCAGGGGGAGAGGTGGGCCACCATCTTTGCTATTTGGGCAACTTAGCCATTCCAGCTTCCAGGCTTTGGAGAGCCCAAGCTGACCAGTGGCGGAAGCAGTACTCCTGCACAGCAACAGGTGCTCTACAAAAGCATAGCCAGACTGCTTCTTTAAGTGAATCATAATCCCATTCCTCCTGACTGGACGAGACCTCCCAACCAGGATCTCCAGCCACCTCCTATAAGTGTGTTGAGGCCAGCAACAGGCCCATAGCCCCATGGAATAAAGTTCCCAAAGGAAGAGGCAGGCTGGCGTATTTGCTGTTTCACAGCCTTCACTGGTGATACCTCCAGGTACTGAAAAATCTGAGGTGATAAAGGACTGGAGCAGACCCCCAGCAAACCTCAGCAACCCTATGGAATAGTGACAAGTCTGTTAAAAGGAAAAAAAATCCAAAGGTCAGCAACCTCACAGACTGAAGGTAGATAAGCCCACAAACAAAGATGAGAAAGCATCAGCACAAGAATGCTGAAAACTGGCCGGGCACGGTGGCTCAAGCCTGTAATCCCAGCACTTTGGGACGCCAAGGTGGGCAGATCACGATATCAGGAGATCAAGACCATCCTGGCTAACACGGTGAAACCGTATCTCTACTAAAAATACAGGAAAACATTAGCTGTGCATGGTGGCGGGCGCCTGTAGTCCCAGCTACTGGGAAGGCTGAGGCAGGAGAATGACGTGAACCCAGGAGGCAGAGCTTGCAGTGAGCTGAGATCGTGCCACTGCACTCCAGCCTGGATGACAGAGCAAGACTCCGTCTCAAAAAAAAATAAAAATAAAAATAAAGAAAAAAAATGCTGAAAACTTAAAAAGCCAGAGTACCCTCTTTCCTCCAAATGATCACATCACTTCCCCAGCAGGGGTTCAGAACTGCCCTGAGGCTGAGATGGCTGAAATGACAGAAGTGCAACTCAGAATATGGATAGGAACAAAGCTCACTGAGCTAAAGGAGCACATTCTAACCCAATGCAAGGAAGCTAAAAATCATGATAAAACATTGCAGGAGCTGACAGACAAAATAGTCAGTATAGAGAAGAACACAGCAAACTTGATAGAGCTGAAAAACCAATTCAAAAGTTTCATAATGCAACCACAAGTATTAGTAGGAGCATAGAACAAGTGGAGGAAAGAATCTCAGAGCTTAAAGACTGAGAAATAAGACAGGCAAACAAGAATAGAGATAAAAGAAAAAAAGAATGAAGATAACCTTCAAGAAATATGAGATTATGCAAAAAGCTTGAATCTATGACTGATTGGTGCACCTGAAAGAGATGGAGAGGATGGAACCTATTTGGAAAACATATTTCAGGATATCATCCA
Source organism: Nomascus leucogenys (assembly GCF_006542625.1). Lineage (NCBI taxonomy): Eukaryota > Metazoa > Chordata > Mammalia > Primates > Hylobatidae > Nomascus > Nomascus leucogenys. The sequence continues at coordinate 99,857,737 of NC_044395.1, forward strand.
TGAGAACCAGGTAGGTGGGCCAACATTCAAGTTCAGGAAATGCAGAGAACCCCAGTAAGATATTATATGAATAGATCATCCTCAACATGCATAATCATCAGATTCTCCAAAGTTGAAATGACAAAAAAATGTTAAGAGCAGCTACAGAGAAATGCCAGGTCACCTAAAAATGGAAGCTCATTAGACTAACAGTGGACCTCTCAGTGGAAACCCTACAAGCAGAAGAGATTGGGGGCCAATATTCAACATTCTTAAAGAAAAGAATTTCCAACCCAGAATGTCCTACCTGGCCAAATTAAGCTTCATAAGCAAGGAAGAAATTAGATCCTTTTCAGAGAAGCAAATGCTAAGGGAATTCATTACTATCAGACCTGCCTTACAAGAGCTCCTGAAGGAAGCAATAAATATGGAAAGGAAAGACTGTTCCCAACTACTACAAAAATATATTGAAGTAAACAAACCAGTAATCCTATAAAGCAACCACATAAACAGGTCTACAAAATAACCAGCTAAGATCAAGGCAGGATCAAATTAAAACAATCAATAATAACCTTAAATGTAAATGGGCTAAATGCTCCAATTAAAAGACACAGAGTGACAAGCTGAATAAAGAACCAAGACCCATTGGTATGCTGTCTGCAAGACACCCATCTCACATGCAATGACACACAGGCTCAAAATAAAGGGATGGAGGGAAACCTACCAAATAAATGCAAAACAGAAAAAGCAGGAGTTGCAATACTAGCTTGTCACAAAACAGACTTTAAACTAATAATAGAGATTAAAAAAAAGACAAAGAATGGCATTACATAATGGTAAAGGGTTCATTTCAACAAGAAGAGCTAACTATCCTAAATATATGTGTAACCAACAAAGGAGCACACAGATTCATAAAGCAAGTTCTTAGAGACCTTCAAAGAGACTTAGACTCCCACACAATAATTGTGGGAGACTTTAACACCCCACTGACAATATTTGACAGATCACAAGACAGAAAATTAACAAAGATATTCAGGACCTAAACTCACCTCTGGATCCAATAAACCTGATACATATCTACAGAACTCCCCACCCTAAAACAACAAGATATACATTCTTCTCATTGCCACATGGCACTTACCCTAAAATTGATCACATAATCAGAAGTGGAACACTTCTCAGCAAATGCAAAAGAACTGAAAATAATAACAGACAGTCTCTTAGACCACAACACAATCAAATTAGAACTCAAGACTAAGAAGTTAACTCAAAAAAATATGACTACATAAAAATTGAACAACCTGCTCCTGAATGACTTTTGGGTAAATAATGAAATTAAGCCAGGAATCAAGAAGTTATTTGAACCTAATGAGAACAAATATATGACATCACTGATGATTAGAGAAATGATAATCAAAACCACAGTGAGATACTATCTCATGCCAGTCAGAATGGCAATCATATTTAAAAAAATGAAGAAACAACACATGCTAGAGAGGTTGCAGAGAAATACGAACGTTTTACACTGTGGGTGGGAATGTAAATTAGTTCAATCATTGTGGGAGATGGTGTAGTGATTCCTCTAAGATTTAGAACCAGAAATACCATTTGACCCAGCAATCCCATTACTGGGTATATACCCAAAGGAATAGAAATCATTATATTATAAAGATACGTGCACACGTGTTCATTGCTGCACCATTCACAATAGTAAAGACATGGAATCAACCTAAATGCCCATCAGTAATACACTGCATAAATAAAGTGTGGTACATATATGCCATAGAATACTATGCAGCCATAAAAAGGAACAAGACTATGCTTTTTGCAGGGACATAGATGGAGCTAGAGGCCATTGTCCTTAGCAAACTAACACAGGAACAGAAAACTAACTACTGCATGTTCTCACTTATAAACTACAAGATGAGAACTCATGAACACATAGAGGGGAACAATGCACACTGGGGACTTTCAGGGGGTGGAGAATGGGAGGAGACAGAGGATCAGGAAAACAACTAACGGGTACTAGCCCTAATACCTGGGTGATTAAAAAAAAAATTTGTACAGCAAACCCCCATGACACATGTTTACCTATGTAACAAACCTGCACTTATACTTCTGAACTTAAAAATAAAGGTAAAAAAAGGAAAGAGAGAACAGCATCAGAAACCACAAAAAAAAGGGGAAAAAGAAAGAAGATGAAACCAGTTCTTTATGTGGCTGGGCTATGAATGTTATCTACACATTCATAAGAACAGAAATCCTGAAACTGATGTAATAACAGTTTGTGAAGTATATATATATATATAATTTGTTGACACAGTTTCTTTGGTCTTCAATTAAATAAATTAATATTTATTGAACTACTGTTTTGTGCCAAGCACTGTGATAAACAAAGGACACGTAGTCAGAAGTAAAATGTGATCATTTTCTAGCCCTTCTGGAGCAAAACAGAAAATGTGAAGGTGACAGAAGAGAAAACGATGCATTCTAAGTCTGGGAAAGAGTCTAGAGAGAGATTAGAGAGAGTAAAGAAGGGTGTTCTAGGAGTTGAAGATAAAAAGAAAGTTAGAGACCAGGGCATGAAGAGCAATTGGTAAGTAGAGTATTTACACGATAAAATAGAAAGATTTACATTCAGGAAATTTATCTTCAGTTATATTTTTTACATAAGTTGTAAGGGAGAAAGGTGGAAATGGCAGAAGCAGAGAGATTAGATAGAAACCCAGAAATCTCATCAAAATGACAATTTGGTTTAGAATGGTTGCAGTGGAGATAGAAACATTTGAATCTGAAAGATAACTAAAGATAAAATTTATAATATGTGACTTTATATAGTAAAAATCATAGCCAGAAATTTATCAAGACATAGCTAGAAACAAGTTACTCTTTAAGTTCTATAGTATGCATTATTTATAAAGTCCATCTGTATATAAAAAATACAGATATATCTTTAAGTTTCCATGTTCAAACATGACCCTCACAAGTTTCAGTTCACCTTTATTCTTCTAATAGATTACATTAAAGTGTAACTGTCCCAATCTACTGTAATAATTTCAGTCAGTTCACTTTACTGGCTATAGTACAGACAATACTTTTTATAAAAGGGTTTATAAAAATCTCTATAATATGGTTGGCCTCCGTGTCCCTACCCAAATCTCACGTTGAATTGTGATCCCAAGTGTTGGAAGAGGGACCTGGTGGGCAGTGACTGGATTATGGGGGCAGACTTTCCCCTTGCTGTTCTCCTGAAAGTTTGTGAGTTCTCACAAAATCTGGTTATTTGAAAGTATGTAGCACTCCCCGCTTTGCTCTCTCTCTCTCTCCTGCTGGCCATGTGAAGACCTGCTTGCTTCCCCTTTGTCTTCTACCAAGACTGTAAGTTTCCTGAGGCCTCCCCAGAAGCAGAAGCCTATATAACCCACAGCACTGTGAGCAGATTAAACATCTTTTCTTTATAAATTACCCAATTACAGGTATTCTTTTATAACAGTACAAGAATGAACTAATGCACTCCATCTTCTCAAAGTAATGGTAGATACCAGGCTGGCATATTATGACAGTGAGAAAAGACTGGATAATTCAAATATTCAGTTGCTTTAATTAATTCAATTACTGTAACTGTCAGAGTCTGTGTGGAAAAATGCAAGAGAATTGTCAGTTGTGTTTTTTAAATGATGGTCCAAAAAAATATATACTGGATAGATTGAGAAAAGTAACAATCTGACAGAGTTGAAAGAAGAAATGAAAAGGACCTACTGGTGGAAAGGAGGTAATGAAGGGTTTTATTGGGCATAATCAAGTTTTCTGTCTGGGAAAAGAGAAACTTGTGGTTAGAGTTTAGAAGGCATGAAGTAATGTGTTTGGGGGAGTAAAATTTACAATGGGGAACAAGTTAAATGTTGAAGGTGAGTGGGTGAGGAGAGTAAATCTTTGGGGTCATCAAGAAAACTAAGAGGTATAAAGACATAATTTCATTCATTCTTTTTTGTGGATGCATGGTAGTCCATGATGTATATGTACCACATTTTCTTTTTCCAATCATCCATTTAGGGGCACTTAGGTTGATTCCATGACTTTACAATAGCAAATAGTGCTATGATAAATGTACAAGTGCAAGCGTCTTTTTTATGAAATTATTTATTTTCCTTTGGGTAGACACTCACTAGTGGAATTTTAGTTTTTGAGAAATCTTCATACTGTTTCCCATAAAGGCTACAAGAATCTACATCCTCACCAAAAGTGCACAAGCATGCAACAGATAATTTTAATGTGTTTTACTCTTCCACTAGACACTATGCACCTCGAGGGCAAGTTTCATGCCTTATTAATCTTAGTATCATTTCCAGCATCTAGGACAGAGAATGATAATAAAGTCAAGAGTAATAAATGACTGCCGAAATAAATTGAAATATTAAATTGTTTAGTTCCCTAAGCAGCCACTTTCCTTTACTATGTCAGAAACAGTGAGTTCCTTTTCCTTTGCCAACGGCATATTTCATATGCCCAAGAGATGTGAAAGCATACAGCACAGAGCTGAAATGAAAGACTCATTACAGTATTGCATTAGAACTACGAAGTCATATTTCGCAACCATTCTGTGCCACCAATATAATTAGAAGATATTGAACTTTCATTAGTTTGGGAAGTCAGCCGCCCTTTAATTGTCATTATTTGAATTTTTTGCTGACTGTAATAGCCTCATGAGATAGACATCTCATTTCTGTTACAGAACCGAGGGTCACCAGTGGTATAATTTTATTTCTCTATACTTGAATGCAGCCCAGAATAGCATTCAACATTGAATCCGTTCTTAACTTTTATTAGTAACTTTAGTCTAGTACAAATTAATCCCGTTTTTCTTTTTAATGCAGAATTTCTCATTGTTGAAAAAAAAAAGTATTTCTTCCTTACCCACAGGATGTTTAAGGCCCTCAACAATAACCCCACCAAATGTGTTCAGTCCTGTATACTGACATCTCCAAAGAGTAAGAACACTGTTTCCTAAGATGGCTCATTTCATGTTTTTTTTTTTTTAAACTTTATCATTCCTTTATAGGATGAAATGAATACTATGGTACAACAATTCTATCACTTCTACCATATATTATAATCTGTGGCCTAATACCCCTTATAAAATTGGGCCCCCTTTCAACCTTTTATTACCTGCTTATACCTGGGCTATTTATGCTCAGTTTTCTCAACCAATTTCCCTATTGCATTATTTGTGTTCACTCTATTATCTTGACTACTCCCTTTCCCCTCATCGTGCCTATAGTCCTTAACGTGAGACACCAAGAACTGAATGTAATATCTTCAGAGTTGTGTCTACATGGCAGAGAAAAAACCACAGATTTGGATGGGCGCGGTGGCTCACGCCTGTAATCCCAGCACTTTGGGAGGCCGAGGCGGGCGGATCAGGAGGTCAGGAGATCGAGACCATCTTGGCTAACACGGTGAAACCCTATCTCTACTAAAAATACAAAAAGAAATTAGCCGGGCATGGTGGCGGGCGCCTGTACTCCCAGCTACTGGGGAGGCTGAGGCAGGAGAATGGCGGGAACCCGGGAGGCGGAGCTTGCAGTGAGCCGAGATGGCGCCACTGGGCGACAGAGGGCGACTCCGTCTCAAAGAAAAAAAAAAAAAACAGAGATTCACTCTTCTGTTGTAGGTGTTTATACTTTCTTATATGCAAGATAAATGGCTTTTTAAAAATCCAACTGTGGGTGATGTTACAGAAATTTCTATAACTGAACACTTTTTACTTTAGTCTTTGATACTTACAATATGGAAATTAAAATATAAAATGTATAGACTTCAGTAAATCAACTTCCATCTCTACTGCCTCTGACTACAATTGCCTGATTTTTCAGATAATTAAACAAGTGCTGCGGGAGTTTATCTTTCCTCTGTAAGTTTTATAAGGTTTAAAATTTTATCCTGGCTAAGTGTGGTGACTCATGCCTACAATCAGCACTTTAGGAGGCCAAGGTGAAAGGATTACTTTAGACAAGGAGTTTGAGACCAGCCTTGTCAACATAGCGAGACCCCATCTCTACAAAGAAATTTTTAAAATTTAGCAGGGCCTCGTGGCCTGTGCCTGTAGTCCAAGCAACTTGGGAGACTGAGGTGGGAGGATCCCTTGAATCCAGGGGTTCCAGGTTGTATGAACGCATCATTGCCCTCACCCAACCTAGGTGACAGAGCAAGACCCTGTTTCTGGAAAAAAGAAAAAAAAAAAAAAGAAAAAGAAAAATTGTTTCCTGTTATATCCATTTCCTTTAATATAGTTTACAAATTGCGCATTTCAACGGCAGCAATCTGTCCGTGTGTCTAGCAGACTCCTTAACACACTGCACTACAACTTCTCTCTCTGTGTCTGCCTCCCAAACTAGCGTATGTATGCCTAAAGGTCAGAGCTTTTCTTGCTCGGCTTTATATTCCCAGCACCTAGCACAACGCCATTTGCAGTTGAATAAATGACGATCTTTGCATACAAGCAGCATTGGTTTGGATTTTAATGTATTTAGGTAATCTACAATACAAAGTGTGCTATTGCACCCAGCAAAATATCTAAAAAGACTACCAAGCAGTTGGAGAATTAAACATATTTTAAAATAGCACCAAAAAAAAGCTAGTCCAGTAAGGGAAATTATGTGGAACAAATTCTAATGTCTATTATAATTTGGCAAAGAATTTTCAATAATACCCAGCTACATAAAATTCCAGCTAATCTAGCAAAGTTGTTTATTTCATTCATACCATCAAAATCTACAATTGCTGTATGATTCCCAATTGCCTTCCCTAGGAGAGGCTAAAAGATTTCATCTTACTGGCACTTACATGCATCTAATAACAGATGCTGGGGAGGATGAGGACAAATAGAACCCAGGATTAAGGCTAGGAAGGGTGGTTGATTTTTTGTTTGTTTTGTAGAAAGAGCTAACACTTACTTAGCACTTGCTTTTGCTAGGTTCTATTCTAATTGCTTTACATGAATTAGTTTAATTAAGCTTTATAGTAACCCTATGAAGTAGAAATGAAACTTGAAGAACTTGGGTTTAAACTGTGTGAGTCCACTTACAGACCATATTTACATTTTTCAGTAAATATAGTCAGGCTCCCCGCCCCCAACATCTGAAACCAAACAGGGATTGATAATACAGTATTCTCCTGGTGTGAAACCCCATATACAGAACACTGGACTTTTTCCTCAGGTTGCACCAGGCTGACAACCAGACATGATTATATACGAATTCTGGTATCCACAGGGGTCCTGGAACCTATTCCAGGGCTGACTGTAGTTCCAAGTACAGGCCCAACTCACAGATGAGAAATTTAAAACCCAGGATTAACACTCAGGCATTCTAACCCTAGAGCCAATGATATATCAATTTTTGCTACAAAACATCAAATCAAACACCTGTTTCAAATAGTTTGTAGGAAAATTCAACTTATTTTCTCAATTTGTGCTATTTATAATGAGCAAATGGACCTTTTAAAAGACAATTAAAAGGTTACGAAAAAGGGTCCTGACTGTCGGGAATTAAAAAGACATCCAAACATGAGTGGGGGTACCCACAGTTTATAAGGTTACCATTTAGTCTTGTTTAAAAAAAAAAAAAAAAAAATGAGTAAGAACAAAGAAGCAGTGTGCTTCCTAATCCTAAAGCAGGATTTCTCAACCCCAGCACTATTAACATTTTGAGTGGAATACTTCCTTGTTGTGGGGGACTGCCCTGTGCATTGTAGGATGTCTAGCAGCATCCCTGGCCTCTACCCATTAGATGCCACTGGCACTCTCCCTCCCAGATATGACAACAAAAAGCATCTCTAGGACATTGCCAGGTGTCCCCTGGGGGTAAAGTCACTGTCCTAAAGAAAAGCGATCTGACCTTACCTTATCATCCTTTTCTTTATAAAAATATTTCACATATGCTATATAGATAAGCAACATAATAAAGAAGCAATGTTTGAAACGGGATATCTGATTTTAAATAGCTGTTCTTGGAGACGCAACTGTAGATCTCATGTATCTTTGTTTCTCCTATGACACAAAATGATTCCCCCACCCCACACAACACACACACTACTCCCCCTCTCACCCCTCATCTACAATTCCAACCAATATTTCTATTTCTGTTTCTGGTTTTTTTTTTGGTTTTTTTTTTTGAGATGGGAGTTTCACTCTTGTCGCCCAGGCTGGAGTTCTATTTTTGTTTTCAAATCTCTCTCTCTATTCAATTGGTGGCACCAAGTGAGAGCATCAGGATTGGTCCAGAAACATCCTGCTGTCTTCAAGTATTCTCCTATATTCTCCCCAAATTAAATTTTATGAAAATCAAACCTAAATAAAATTCGAGTGGCAAAGACCATCAGATCGTCATTAAGTACACACTGTTTTTGTTTTCTGTTTTTTTAAACTAAGAATGGGGTTGAATTTCAAGTCAGGTTTACTATATCCACTTTGCATAAAATATTAAAATCGTTCATGGAAAATTTAAAAAATGCTGCTCCAGACACTTTATTTTAATAATATTTATAACAATTTATGATCTATCTACATCTCCCACTGCTTTGTATGTTTTGTGAATTTAGCACTAAATTTTAACATAAAGATGGACTTTATTTCACGTTGCACAAGGACTTAAATGCAAAATATTATCATTTTCAATGACTTTAACATTGAAGCATATGCCTCTAATTTAACTCCAAAGAGGACAGAAAGTCTCCTGACATCATCTATAAGGCTACAGCCACTCTTTTTCTCCAACTCATCTAAAATTTGGCAAAAAGCACCCTCCTTCCTGCCCCCAGATTTCATTGTCAATTTGCAGCCAAATGCAAATGATTTCATAGTGAATACACACATCCTTTTCTTTCAAGCAGAAATAGTAATTGTAGGAAATAAGAAAACATTTGCATTCTAATCTTTTTGTCAGTATCTGCTTCATCTGGATGAATGAGGCAAAGCTAACATAGCCAGTTTCTCTTATGAAATTCAAAAAAAAAAATACTCTCCCAAAGTAGTTACAATTTGTAATCAAAGTACAATTTACAGTTATGTACATGTACCTTATTTCAGTGAATTCTAATCACATCTGAAAAAAAGAAATAAAAATATTTCTTTCAGCTGGCCAATAGCTAAATTTTAATTTTCTCCTCAAATTATATGTAAATTCTGTAAGCAGATAAATTGGGACTCAATTTTTTTTATCTTTAGGAAAGAATTGTAATTTTATTTCAGATTTTCTTCTCTTAATAGATTTTAAAAAGTATCCTAGAGAAAACTTCATTAATTCAGTCCCTATTAATATGAATTATAGGTATATTTTTATTGATTTTACTATTATATTTTCATGTCACTGGTAATAAAATTTTTGAGTTGAATGAAATCTCACAGATATTTGTACAGCTATGTTTGCTCTTTCTCTAAAAACAGTAACTTCTTTAAGAGTAGTGATTTTTACCATAGTGTTGTTATATTTTATTTCATGTCAATGTTACTCTAATAATATTGAACACTTAGAATGTGAAAGTCATATTTATTAATGACTTTAAAGCCTATATAAAACACTGTGCATATATAATCTCCTTTAATACTCACAAGATCCTTTTGAGATGGATAATGCTATTTAACAGATGTGAAAGCTGAGATTTAAAGTATTTAATTAGCTTCCCAAAGTCACCGAAAACTTAAGAATAAGATTTGAAAATTGAATGCCAGATTCTATGTCCCCCAAATTCAGGCTCTAATGGCTGTACTCTACTGTGTAATACATGCAAATAAGGTATTCTAATGCCTTACTACTCAGAGATCTGTGGGCCTGCAGCATCAGTATCACCCGGAAACTTGTTAGAAATGCCAAATTTCAGATTTCACCCAGTATCGGATGGATGAATGAATCTCTGCAGCCCAGGTAATTTTTATCACATTAAAATGTAATTAATACTATTATAGTACACACTGGCGGATTGCCTTCTTAGCATTCAATTCATCCTTTCTCAGAATGTTCATAATTTTGTCATAGAAAGCTATACAGTTCCAGCATCGATAAATCCATTTCTAACTACACAATACCCACTAAACTCGTCCATACATTTATTCATAGTGAGCCTCTGGAGTTTTTGTGGGAATTTTTCATACAAAAATTCGATTCCTTCTGGGCCAGTTGGTTAAAAGATGGATATGTGGGCTTAGATATGGTGATTCCAGTGGTGGGAGAAATAGACAGAAGTCATACACTTTGGAGAACAATAAGCCATTATAGACATTTGAGAATTTCTCCTAAGAGGAATCTGTTTTCAGAGTAAGTGGGCCAGGCGCAGTGACTCACGTCTGTAATCCCAGAACTTTGGGAGGCCAAGGCGGGTGGATCACCTGAGGTCAGGAGTTCGAGACCAGCCTGACCAACATGGTGAAATCTTCATCTCTACTAAAATGCAAAAAAATTAGCCAGGTGTGGTGGCAAGTGCCTGTAAAACAAGCTACTCGGGAGGCTGAGCAGGAGACTCACTTGAACCTGGGAGGTGGAGGTTGCAGTGAGCCAGGATCGCACCAAAGCAAGCACTCTAGCCTGGGCAAAAGAGCAAGACTCTGTCTCAAAAAAAAAAAAAAAAAACCCAAAAAAGCGTAAGTACATGTGCCTGTTCTTGTGTGGTGCATGTGGCAGGGTAGGGCAGTAAGCTGGATTAACATGGTCAAATTTTGAGGAACACTCTAGCTATACGATTATTAATTAAGAGGAAAACAGGCTGGGTACAGTGGCTCACACCTGTAATCCCAGCACTTTGGGGGGCCAAGACGGGCGGATCATGAGGTCAGGAGATCAACAGCATCCTGGCTAACACAGTGAAACCCCATCTCTACTAAAAATACAAAAAAAAAAAAAAAAACAATTAGCCGGGCGTGGTGGTGGGCGCCTGTAGTCCCAGCTACTCGGGAGGCTGAGGCAAAAGAATGGAGTGAACCCAGGGGGCGGAGCCTGCAGTGAGCCGAGATCGCGCCACTGCACTCCAGCCTGGGCAACAGAGCGAGACTCCATCTCAAAAAAAAAAAAAAAAAAAAAAAGAACAACAAAGCCCTGAGGCAGAGGGACCAGTTAGTTACCAGCTGTTTCTATAGGGCATACTAGAGATGCTTCCAGATTAGGCCAAAATAAAGAGGCAGGAGGAAAAAAAAAGAAGTGAATAAATTCTAAGGACATTTAGGCAGTAGGACCAATAGCCCAAGTAGTTGTTTGGTTGTATGTAATGAAGAAGGTATTAAGAAAAACTTCAAAATAGCTGGTCTAAGCAACTGGAGGCGACTATGGTAATAATCTTTAGTATTAATAACATTGGAGTAGGCACCAAGTAGGAGGCAGCATGAAGAGTTCAATTTTGGACAAGTTAGGGCCCACAGCTAGACTCCAAGTTCAAATACATGCTCATCTCTCGCCAGGACTTTTTGTTCTTTATCATTACATATCTAGACTATATTTCTTCCTTTAAAAAGTAGCTAAGGCAAAGCTTTCTCCATTCTAAATAGTCCTTTCCCTGAAATTACTCTCAGTATTTCTGAGGTTTTACTGATATGTGATGTAACCAATTTGGAAATGTAGGCACTTTTCTTCTACTTGAAACATAATTTTAGTGTGGGTAAATTTTCTAAAGGGAAAACATGACCTATAATCAGATCTATGAGAAAAGAAAAGAATCTTGTAGACTGACTTCTCTACTGCTCTTTTAATTGTTAATTACCACTAATGAGAGGGAAGTAGGATTTGCTTTATATCTGATCAGCTTGTAAACCAAGATCATGTAGAATGCCGGTCATGCGAATGCCAGCCAGCTCTCTCCAGTATGAAACCTCAATCTAGTTGTTGTCTCAGCTTTTTTCAGAGAGGTTTCTAAATGCTGAAGTGCTCACAATACAGTCTACTAAATTCTGAGCTCCAAATCTCAAAAGATTAGAATTGGCTGCGGTAAAATTGGAAGGTTTTTTTCCTTCCTATAAATGATCTTAGAGGGAATTTTTGAGTCTCTGAAAAATTCTCTATGGAAGAATTGTGTGGACAGTGACCTCACACGTGTCTTAAAATCTCCATGGAAGCCCAGGAATCTCTAAACATATCGATGGGGATATGAACATTTAATTTCTTATTACCCAGACGCTTTCCAGAGGACATGACATACCCATTTGTTTTGTATATGTTGTTTTTGTTTTTAAATAGTAGGCAACGTTGAAGAGACAATACGTTGACGAAACTGTTCTGACAAATAACTGACAAATAAATGAAGCATTAAGTTGTTCCAAATGCTCTTACTCCTCAACAGATGCAATTTTTTGAGGAATAAAAATAATTGTGGAACTGCCATAAAAATATCAGCAAACAAAGAGGGTAAACTTCATTTCTGTTTTTCTATGTTTCTAAAAGAATAAGTATGGCTTAAAATTACATTAAAGTAGGCAGTTCCCATGCTGTCTTTTTGCTGGTTTAGCTGAAAAGCCTGCTCTAAACTGTAAATTAAGAAACAGCATATAAAAGAAGAAAATGTACCCGTTTTGGATTGGCAATGAAAATATCATATACCATCTCTTTCCATGCAGTTAGACCTTTCAAGAGGCTAATTTTTGAATTCTATTTTCATGAAAGCAATATGAGTCTGTTAGACCAACTCTGCGTATATACTGAGTGTTCTGCCTGAATGCTGATATTTTCTGTTCTGGAATATGAATACAATGGATAATCTGTTTTCTGAATTGGATGACTGGAATTCCCCTAATTAAAAAAAAAAAAGAAAAACACAGAGATAAGATACTAAATATGTGTATTCTAGAAACATTGTGGCATTTTTGTTTTCTAACAGGTGGAAAGGGAAAGACCTTTAATAAACTAGAATTTTTCTAATTATGAGGGAGCAAAGTAAAAGTTTTAAAAGTTGTCCTAACTTTAAAACATTTTTAGTTTTTAAGTTAAAAGTGACCTTAAATAGTAATCTTATAAACTAAAATTATTCAAACATTTTTTAAAAATTATTTTATGAGTATTTATGCTAATCTCAATCTGAAATTGTATTCAGCAGAGGTTGAGACTTCATACTGATTTTTTTGTTTGTTTTAAATATGAAAGGAAAGAAAAGAAGAAAAATAGTATTTATTGCAAGCCTCGCTAGACTAAATTTTTACCTATGTTATATAATCTTTGTAAGAATACTGAGTTACAGCAGTATCTCAATTTAAAGAACTGAGAATTGAGGAAAACTACATTTCAGAAAAGTTAAATATTTTTTACCTATGGGCCCTGAGGGGCAAGGTAATGGAGTAGTATTTGAATCTAGGTTTGTCTGGCTGAATAGTTCCACCCATGTTTTTTAGATTGTTAGGGCAAGCTGGGGCCAAAAGATCTATCTGCTCACCAATAAAATCCTATAAGAGCATCAACTAAGGACATGAGTGTAGACGTTAACCAAACGATTTAGCCTAACGAAACAAGCACCACTTTTCCCTAGGCCTCCAGTGATATTACTGGGCATTACTGGACAACAGGCCATAAAGACCAAATGTTTATTGAGGCTGACCAATAATACTCAATATTGATCATTTCATTTCACCAACTACTTAATAGGTAGGGTTTTTTAATCCATTACTATATTTGGAATAATGGAAAGACAATAATAATTCAAGGCACAGTTCCTGCCCCAGAGAAGCTCAGCACCTCACTAGACAAAGCGGATACACAAATATGCAGAGATAATCAAAGAGGTAGGAAATATGTCAACCAGAGCATTACAATGTGTAAGGAAAGTTGAAATAAATAAAAATATTACTGGGTATCTCAAATATGTGTTAAAATTATGTATTTTTTTAGCATATATTCTTCCTGATTATCTGATTCTAGTATTTCACTGACTTTGAACTGTTCACAAGTTACAAAAAACTCTTGAAGGCATGGATCATGGTGAAACAAAATGATTATTTTTTATAGATGTGAAAATGATTTTTTCTGGTGAAGTTTCAACTGACCTCCCTCCCTCACTGTGTTAGAAGCCAGTTTCCCTCCACTTGCACATTCACGGTAATATTTCTGATTTAAAAATGTGTCCATGCCTGGCATTGTCTTTTGAGCTAGTCATAACATCTTAACAGTTTACTCGTTAATAATGAGTTAATTCCATTTTTATCATATGCTTATTTTATTTCTATGTAAGATGTATGATTATATCTTTTTCTTAAAATTATCCTTCAACAAATGTAATATAAACATTCTAGCTTGGTTTCAAGAGATTACAAAGGGACAAATTATTTTCTCTGGTTTTGTAGAAGAGAGGTGGCAATATATATATCCTCTTGCAGACTCAATTTTTAAAACTATATTATTGAGATAAAAGACATGCTTTTCTGTAAAGAAATGCATCAGTCATCTCCCCCCTATGATTCATTCAGTCAGGCTACACATATTCTAATGGTCTGCAAATATATATCAGTGAGAAGTGAACTGATACTTCTCACATCTCTTTCATGAGTTGAATTTGAAAACACACACACACATAGGATTATAGAAGTATAAACTGCATCACTTTAACTATTAAGATATTATCCTTCCACATTTTCAAATAAAATGAAATAAGAACACTAAATCATTCTGTCAACCTGTTAGTATTAATAAGATTTAGTTTCCCAGGGAGAGTTTTTATTAATAGTTTCAAATTTCTCTTTAAGAAATAACACAAATATTTTTCTCATTATTACCTTCTCTCTCTGTTCTTAAGATGTTGCCACGTTGATTTTTTTCTCACGAGCCTTTGAAGAGAGCAGCCCTGTCTCTCTTGAACGTCAGATACAAAATGACTTGGCAACACCAGAGGGCTTTGACAGAGGAAGGAAATTTTTCTTTTTAGTACTCATCTATTTAATAACTGTTTCCAATACCTCTAGCAGTATTTTCATTCCTTTCTTCCTGCAGAAACAATATCCCGTGACAGTAGAGAAAATTACAACAAATTGGTTTATTTTCCTCTTACAAAATCTGTGTGTCTATCAAACCCTGAGTTATTATTTACGAGTTCAAGGACATTCTTCAAACTTTTAAGTTCACATCTTAACCCTATACAGGAACTCAAGTAACTTGTTAGTGCCATCAAAAATCATTAAACATTCTAGCAGATGCTTCTGGAAGGCCTAATTCGAAGCAACTGAGCAAGAAAAGGACACACAATAAAAGAGGGAGAGGAAAAATAAGTGCAGTCTATATAAATGGGGCTTCCTGGAGTTGTGTAGAAAACATTGAGCAAGAGTATAAAGAAAACAGTGGATGGCACCCCCTTCATGTCATCATGGACTCATTGCTTTGGCAAATCAAGAATGAGATTATAAATTGGTTATCTTTTTCTGCATATATAAATAGTTCAACTGATTCTTACAATCTAAGTGTTTTTATCGCTCAACGCTATAAATTGACTCATTTTCTAACAAATCAGTAAACTATATATATAAAGATAGATATAAATACATTCATAACGTATTACCAGTTTACAAACTATGGTTTGGTATATGTCACAAAAACACATAGACACACTGTAAAGGATGTAGATAGTTATTCAATTGTTTTATTAGTCATTTGCTAAAGAATATGTATTACCCATGTGAGAAGAAAGGCTTGAGTTAGCTCAAAGAAAAGTCATTTGGGTATTGAAAATTGTGTGTCCCTTGAGAAAAAAAACTGTATCTCTTAATACCAGAATAACACTTCATATCAATGAGTTTAGCAACCCTCATTAAAAATTGTATGTAAGCCATTCACAATAATAAAAATCTCCAAAGCCTTAAGACATCAGCCTTCCCAGGGCTTAAGCCTAGAGAAACTGAAATCATCTTAGAAATCAAATCATTTGCATCATCTCTCTCTCACTTTGAACTTTAATATCATAGTTATTAAGAGACCAGTTATCTGATAGGCCTTAGATCTCTTTTCATCCCTAACATTTAGCTGTGATATCAGCTCAGGAAAGACCTTTAACTCACTATATCAATTTCTTCATCTATAAAAGGGTAGATTTCTATTCACTGAGCCCCGTCTCCATTCAAAATCTAGGGTAACTTCTTAAACGTTTTTAAATTTGCATTTTTAAACAGAAACTGCTTTTAGAAATAATCCTAACAAGGCCAGGTGCAGTGGCTCACGCCTGCAATCCCAGCCTGCAACCCTAGCACTTTGGGAGGCCGAGGCAGGTCAATCACCTGAGGTCAGGAATTCAAGACCAGCCTGGCCAACATGGCAAAACCCCATCTCTACTAAAAACACAAAAATTAGCCAGGCGTGGTGGTAGGTGCCTGTAGTCTCAGCTACTGGGGAGGCTGAGGCAGGAGAATGGCTTGAACCCAGGAGGCGGAGGTTGCAGTGAGCTGAGATCACGCCACTGCACTCCAGCCTGGGGGAGAGAGCAAGGCTCTGTCTCAAAAAAAAAAGAAAAAAGAAAGAAAGAATCTTGACAAAACATTCTGTCTCTACAGCACAGGCTTAGAGGTAAAAATGTTTTACTTTGACATTTGTGTCTATAGTGAGAAATAAAAATGAAATCCTAAGCCCCTGAAACTGACTGAATGGACAAACTGTTGGCCAAGGGAACCCCAGAGTAACCTTGAAAACCAAGTCCTTGGCCGTGATGGGCCACACCTCATTATACCTGCTCTATTGCTAACCGTGCTAAGGGCCATTAGGCTTTCTTCCCTAGGAGCTAAACAGAAATCATCCCTTTCAAAAGACTCACTGCCCCTCTGATTTTAACCAACCACCTGATGCTGCTCCTCCCTTTTGCAGTTTCAACAAAACAATTGGCCAGCATTTCTTCCTGATAAGAGACCACAGACCATGGCGCGGTTCTGGCTTGTCTATGGAGGTTGCATGGTAAGGGTTTTTGTGTTCTTTTTGAAATCAGAGGGCCAAAAACTCTACCCTTGGATTATGCTAACACTGCCATTTTTTGAACATAAGACCCATGTAGGGTCATGAAGCACAACTGTGCATGTGCAAATTTCTCCTTTCATGAATATTTATGCTATTTTTCCTATAGCTTACTCGATATGTATATTTAGCCACCCTGCTCAGCATAAATTCCTATTCCCTTTGCCCCTCTCTCAGAGCGTCTGTTTTTGGCTTCTGGCAGAAGGCTATGCTTCCCAGCCTGTCAGAATGGCCACTCTGCAGGCTACAATACTTCATGAGAAATAAAGGTCTCTTTTTCAAATTTACTAACTTCATCATTCTTCAGTTGACAATAGTAATAATACAGAACAGCTGGACTCCTGGCTAAACCGCACTCTTAAGCCTGGAACCACAGCCTTAAGTGAAAACAGCTGACCCCATTTTTTGGCCCAAATGTTGCCTTTTTGACCTGCCACAACCCTACCCTGTGCCCATAAAAAGACTTCAGCTCTCAGAGCAACACAAGTGGCTGAGCATAAGGGACACAAGCGGCTGAGCAGTGAGCAGAGAAACAGCAAATGAGCATCAGAGACTACAGATAGACGCAGCTAACTTCAGACAGTGTGGCTTCAGGGAAAAAATCACCTTCTTCCCAAACTAGCCCTTTTCCAATTCCCCATCCCACTGAGAGGCACTTTTACCGCCCAATAAAATCCTTCGCATACACTACCCATCAATTCGTTCATGTGACCTGATTCTTCCTGGATGCTGGACAAGAACCCGGGTGCTAAAAGGGTAAGGGCTTAGACACTGCTGCAGAGCCTGTACAAAGTGTGCTCTGCCAGAGAGGAGTATGGATCATTCCTTTCTCTAGGCCCTCTCTGCATCATGGGTGCTGGAAACTGCTGGTTCCAGCATTCGTTTCCTCTGGTTCCCACACTCGCTTGCACACTCCCGCTTGTGAGAAGTGGCCAGCAGTGGGCTGATTGAAATTAGCTACTCCGGTTTTCACCCACTAAGGGGGTCAATGTCAAGGGAACAATCCCATGTCATCTGGGGGCCCGTCCAGGATACGAAAAAGGGTGAGTTAAAAATGTGCAACTGTCAGATCTGTCTCTTTGCCAAGACCCTGCCACCTCTTTCTTTCCTTCAGGTGAATGGAATGTTGGCTCTGTTTCCGTTCACAGAGGTCGAGCCAGTCTGAACCAGGGGAAGGATAGATGATTAAAGGAACCCATTTCCACAAAGCAAGAGGCTCTTCCTCAGGATCCCTCAATTTGATGCACTTTAAGCTGTTTTTCTTCTTTTTTAAGCGAGAAAGTTCTCTTCCTACCTCAGCACTCTGCTTGTGATAGGGAAACGTCAGAGGAGCGACCCATGCTGGCTGTTAACTATAAACTTGGCAAAGCCCACCTGGGACATAACCTAAATGAATCTATGTACCCCCTAAACAGCTTTTTGTCCCAAATTCAATTTCAAGCTTCAGGTTGAGGTCCTAGAAGGGAAAACCAGATCTGAGGGATCCAAAGCCAGGCAACATGCACAGTGTCAATGGGCAGGACAAATTCTCGCCAATTAAACCCCCACTTCATAGAAGGAGGCCATGCTCTATGGCATAAATGAGGCCCAGGGAACTCAAAGGTTGTCAACCGTGGGAGAGGTAGAGGTATAGGTGAGTGTGGATAATTCCTATTCTCTAGGCCCTCCCTGCATCATGGGTGCAAACCACATTAGTACCCATGGGTGGCACCTGCCAAGGTCACCAGGACTCAGGGATGAAAAGACAGAAGAGAGGCTGGGTGTGGTGGCTCACGCCTATAATCCCAGCACTTTGGGAGGCCAAGGCAGGCGGATCATGACGTCAGGAGATCGAGTCCATCCTGGCTAACACGGTGAAACCCTGTCTCTACTAAAAAATACAAAAAATTAGCCAGGCGTGGTGGCGGGCACCTGTAGTCCCAGCTACTCGGGAGGCTGAGGTGGGAGAATGGCATGAACCTGGGAGGCGGAGCTTGCAATGAGCCAAGATTACGCCACTGCACTCCAGCCTGGGCAACAGGGCGAGACTACGTCTCAAAAAAAAAAAAAAAGAAAAGAAAAGAAAGACAGAAGAGAAAGGGGGGTGCCCACTTTGTTTCTACCTCACACCCTGAGTTTTTGCTGAAAGAAGGAAGGAAATGAGGAATGCTGAATTCTCTGTCTTTCAGAATGGGCAACCAACAAACTTTACCACCTCTAATTTATACTCAGAAATGGACCTTAGAACCAGATAGTACTTTAGAGGACCTCCTCAATGTCACCACCTTAGTTTTTTAGACACAATAAAGATGCAGAAGCTTTAATGGCCTAAGCCCACAAACCCCAGAATTCCTAAGGTTCACCTGTTAACTGCTACAGATATGGCAAGAACAGTTATCTCTCTCATAACATTTAACCACTCCTATACAAGGCTTAATTTCTTTCACCAGGGTGAGACAACTCAGAATACAATGTTGTCAGTATATTTCACTTCTTATTTCTGTAATTGTTGTCACTAGATTATTTCCTTGTATAATACACATGTTTGATACATACTTAACCTTGTAAACCTTGTTTTTTCTTTTGCCTAGAGGCCATCGAGACTTCAAATGCGCAGGCAGCAGGAGCCTCGGACAATGGCTCCCTTTTGCCAGGGACCCTTGGGCAGACCTCTTAGAGGAATCCGACTGCGATTTTCCCCAAACAACGTCCCCTTTTAGCCGGAAGTAGCTAAGACCAGTCATCGTCTATATTCTAATGGCAGTTAGATGTGCCTCTTCAGAGGGGGCAATGATACAGAACAGCTAGGCTCCTGAATAAACCCCACTCTTAAGCCTGGAACCACAGCCTTAAGTGAAAACAGCTGGCCCTGTTTTTCCTGCCCAAATGTTGCCTTTTTGGCCTGCCACCCCTTATCCTGTGCCCATAAAAGGACTTCAGCTGGCAGAGCAACACAAACGGCTGAGCATCAGGGATACAAGCTGCTGAGTGTTGGGCATATACGTGGCTGAGCAGCGAACAAAGAAGTAACAACTGAGCATTGGAGACTACGGATAGATGCAGCTAACTTCAGACAGTGTGGCTTCAAGGAAAGATCACCTTCTTCCCCTTTCCAGTTCCCCATCCCACTAAGAATCACTTTCACCGGCCAATAAAATCCTCTGCACACACTACCCTTCAATCCATTCATGTGACCTGATTCTCCCTGGAACCTGGACAAGAACCTGGGTGCCGAGAGAGTAGGGGCTTGGACGCTGCTGTAGGGCCCACACACAGCATGCTGCCACCAGAGAGGTGTGACCAGCCGGTTCCAATGTTCATTCCTTTCGGTTCCCACACTAGCTAGCTCACATACTCCCTCTTGTGAGGTGTGGCCAGCAGTGGGCTGATTGAAAAGAACCACTCCAGTTCCTGCCCAAGAAGGGGATCAAGGTCAAGGGAATAATCCAATCTCAGTAACACATGAAGAAATTATCTGTAGTAAGATGAAAACTGTCTATGAAGGTGTTAGTAGGCTCGACATATAGTAGCGACTAAGTTAATTTTTGTTTATGTTGGGGTAAAGAGAAGGCTTCCCCCTTGCTTTCAGGATGCTCACTGAAAAATAAATTTTCAACAAGGCAGATTAATAAGAGAGAAGGCACACAAATTTATGTAACCATGTGCATGGTGAGAATCACAGTGATTACCTAATATCTCAGTGGGGCCCAAGCACTTATATAAGCTCTTTTCAGAGTAGAGGGGGCAGATGGCAAGTATAGGTAATTCTATTAATGGGCATTAAATGATTGCTAAAGAGAATAAATGGATACTCAAGAGAATGAATGGATGGGGGAACAGAAAGTGACTTGTAAATGGTTCTCCTTAGAAGCTGAATGAGCCTGAGAGGCAGGCATTTTTTGGTAAAAGAGTTGGGCCAGGTCTGGTTACATTGTTCCTCTGCTTTCCTGCAATAGATAATGAGATAACAGGGAACAGAAGGAAGAACAATTGTTCTTCTTGGTGGATCTCTCCAGTCTTTATGTAGATGGGGAAAAGTCTCTTCCAAGGCCTGTTGATCTCTAAGGGTTTTTAAGTCAAAATACTCATTATACCTGAAAGCCATAATTTGATGTGAAATTCTGTGTGTCAGAGGCATCCAAACCAGGGTAAACTCTCTCTTCAATAGGAGCTGGGTAAAATAAGGCCGAGATGTACTGAGCTGCATTCCCTGGAGGTTAGGCATTCTTAGTCACAGTATGGGACAGGAGGTTGGCACAAGAAACAGGTCATAATGACCCTACTGGTAAAACAGGATATGGTAAAGAAGCCCAATAAAACCCACCAAAACCAAGATGGTGATGAAAATGACCTCCAGTCATTCTCGCTGCTCGTTATACACTAATAACAATGCATTAGGCTGCTAAAAGAGAACCCCAACAGTGCCATGGCAGTTTACAAATGCCATGGCAACATCCAAAATCTACCCTATATAATCTAAAAAGGGGAGGAACCCTCAGTTCTGGGAATGTCTCACCCCTTTCCCATAAAACTCATGAAAAATCCACCCCTTGTTTAGCAAATGATCAAGAAATAACCATAAAAACAACCAACAGCAGCCTTTGGGGCTGCTTCATCTGTGGAGTAGCCATTTCTGTGTTTCTTCCCTAACAAACTTGCTTTCACTTTATGAACTTGCCCCACATTCTTTTTTTTTTTGTTTTGTTTTGTTTTGTTTTGAGAAGGAGTCTCGCTCTTTCACCCAGGCTGGAGTGCAGTGGCGCGATCTCAGCTCACTGCAGGCTCCGTCCCCTGGGGTTCACGCCATTCTCCTGCCTCAGCCTCCCACGTAGCTGGGACTACAGGCGCCCGCCACCTCGCCCGGCTAATTTTTTTGTATTTTTTAGTAGAGACGGGGTTTCACCGTGTTAGCCAGGATGGTCTCAATCTCCTGACCTCATGATCCGCCCGCCTCGGCCTCCCAAAATGCTGGGATTACAGGCGTGAGCCACCGCGCCTGGCCATTAAATATTCTTAAACATTTTAAATGACTCAAGCTTTTAAGTAAGTTTAGTATATTCAATTTTCTTTTTAAGTATTTCAATTGCCTAAGTAGCTATTATGAAAAATAACATTTTGAAAGCTTTTTAAAGCAAATTTCCTGAGTCTAAAACAGTGCTCTGTTATATCTAATGGCCGCCTCACAAAATTCTTTTCCATTTCTCTGAGGTTAAGGTCTTGATTTCATTGTATGCTTTTTCTGTGTTTGAAATTTTGCTACATATTTTAGATGGACTGTTCAAAGTTTTTACAACTGCCTTGAAAACTGCCAACTTCTCTTCCCACCAACAAAGGGAAGTGGTTTTCCATATCCCTTAGAAATGGAGAAATGTGACTCTGAGATGACCACAAACAAAGCAAAACAGGTAAATGTAGGCCCTCATTTCACAATTGTAACTTTCTGAGTTACAGCAAAGTTAGAAACCTGATGAAAAGATATTTGAAATGTGTAATGTTTAATTGCCATTACTAACAAAAAGATACAGACCAGTGGTCAATATTTTAAATATCAAAGTTACTTGACTTGGGCTGTTGCTCCCTGGAGGATGAAAAAAACTGTTTTCTTATCAAAGAGCCAGTACAAAAGCAGCGGAAATAAAGTGTCATTTGTAATTAAAATGAGGGCTTTGGCTGTTGTTTGGGGATAAAAACGCAGTACCCATCTTTTCAAAATAACTTAATTATGAAGATCATATGGGGGATTAACTGAGTTTTGAGGACATTCTTTTAGAGAACAAAATGACAAGAATGAAATATTGCAGATGTACAGATAGTAAAAAAAAAAAAAAAATCCATGGAAACAAATTATCCATTGATAATCCAATTACCTGTTGCTTGCAGATCTCCAATCTGTTAATTACCTCGATTTATTTTGAATCAGCTTTCAGCCACTGAGATTCGTTATGGTCCATTCAAGTCCCTGCCACAATTCAACACTCTTTACTTTTTTTCTTAATATAAAGAACATTGCCTATCGTTCTTTACTACTTTGATTTGTAGTGTGTTTTATTCCTGATAAACTGTTTTGGATTAGTATTATTTATCTGTAATACAAAAATATGGTCAATCCCAACCTTAAATAGAACAGCAGCTACTGAATATATTAAGCTGGTATTGACATTGTTTATGGAATTTCATAACTGTATATGGTACTTTATAGAACACATAAAAACATAATCCATCTGACATCATGTTAGTATCCATTTCCATCTCAGCTCATATCACCCTGCTATTTCCCTACATCGGTGAGGCATTACACATTCATGCCATGACACTAAGATACTGCACAGAAAATAGAAAGGAATGAGTTGCCTTTTTATTATCATTATTCACACACACTATTTTTGCCATGATTGTATAAGCTGTAATTTTCACTATTCTCCTAGGGTAACCGAAAAAGGCACCACAAGAATCTTGAAAACACCTCTTCAGTAAACCTAATAGATCTCTATGGCTGGAATAAATAGTCAGTGAAAGGAATATACTGTTCTCTGTAAACAAAGAGAAAATGACTACATAAACCGGTACTTCTTTTTTTCTCATCAAAGTTTTGTATTTTGGCATGCCACAACTTTCCAATACTGATGTCCACGTTTCCTAGTTCAAATCTTCAAAAGGGAGACAAATGAATCTACCTTAACTAACATGTTCACAGCTGGCCCTATTAATGATGGCTCTGCCAAGAGACATATGATACATGAAACTAATTTAGTCTAAACATGGCAACTATGCTCAGCCCTTCACTTGAGGGGGTAAAGTATGTCTAAAGAAGAGTGTATAAAACGTTAAGTGTGGCAAGATCTCTTGTACACTTCACCTTTGATATTGCCTAGCCTTTGTGTTTCTGTACATCTCTTGTCGGGGATGCTACTCCTATTATGTGCTTATAACCTTTTTTAATTCATATTTTAAAGGTGAAATCACATGTTCTTTCCCTGTTAAGCCCCCCGTTTCTCTAGTTTCTGTGCTGACCTCACAGTTTGTTCCATAAAACACAACTATCACAGCAGTAACAACGTGGCTTTTTTAATCAGAATTTCAATTAAAAGAGATAGAATGGATCAATAAGCAAAACTCAGTATATGCTGTCTACAAGTGAGAAACATTAAATACAAAACACAAAGATGTTGAAAGTGAATGGGTGGAAAAGATACACATGCAAAGTATGCGAAGAATGAGCTGGCTGAAATTAGAAAAGGTATTTTAGCTAACCTATGCCTTTTTTTGTGACTATAAAATTGGGATAATAATAATAATATCTAACTCATAGGTTGTGGGGAAACTAAAATGAGTAAACATTTTAAATGCTTAGGTCAGATCCATAGTTCTAAAAAATGGTTAGGTATTTTTATTATTAGCTGTAATACGGAGTTATAAATATTATAAGAAGAGATATGCAAAGAGCTATAAGAACACGAAAGATAATGTGATTAATTTCACCTGGTAGTTTACTGCAGGAATTCAAAGGAAAGGTAAAAGATACAGAAGATTGGAAGAAATTAGTTAAAAGTGAAGATACTATTTCAGGAAGTGAATATAACATAATGATATCATGTAAAGTACACAATATGCTTGAGGAACATTATGTGGTCTGGTATAGCTAGAGGATTAAACATATCTATATATATGTATATACAGTGAAGTAGGGAATTGAGATTAAATTGGTCATGTAGCACGGTATCCTTAAGAGTATGGGGGCTCAGTGTGGGTTAATATAAAGAGCATGAGATTTGGCTGAAGTTAGGAATTCTGCCCCATTACTCTTTAGCTGTGTGATACTGAGCGAATGATTTAATCTCTATGTTCTTCAGTTTCTTTACTTGTCATGAAAATTAAATAACACATGAAAATCACAGAGTAATTGTAGAACAAACACATGCAGCCATCATTTAGAAAGTTGCTACATGCAAAAACTTAAGAAAGTCATCTAACCTCTCAGAGCCTCAAGTTCTGGGCAATTAAGTGTGGAAAAATGTTAATGTATATAAAGGTAATATTTGTAAGTTATAATGTTCCATATTTATACTAACAAAATTAAGGCATCATTTATTGAATACCTAATAAATGCTATATACAGTTCTAAATAAATATAATATACATGTATTCATTTATTATTTATAATAATGAGGTGACTTAGATATTGTGAATTCTATTTTATTGACAAAGAAATTGATGCCAAGAAAAATTAGTAAATTTTTACAAGTTGACACAGTAATTAGAAATAGTTTAATTTCAAATTCCATGCTCTTTCTACCTTACTATCTTAAAATAGTTGCTAAAATGATAGTTATTTATATTCTATTTACATATTTGTCTTTTGATTCTCTTAGTATGTTTAACCTGAGGTGTTGTTTTTCTAAATTGGAAGAAAAGAAATAACTAGGCAGGTTATTATGAATAAAGTTCTTAATATGAACTTAATAAAGTTCTTAATGTTGTAGGAACATTTTCTTATCTGTGATATACTTGTCTCTGTTTAAACAAAACTGCTTAAGATAAACAAGATTTTGGGATGTTAAATTCAGTAGATATTAGAGATACTCATTTCCTGAGGACACTCTTTCCAGAATATATTAAAAGAAAATCCTAAAGTAATAATGTAATCTACCTAAAAATAATCTAGCATCTGGTTACAACTAAAAATGTCCATCTCCAGAGTTCTGTCAAACTGTGCCATCTGAGTCATTCATAGCCCATGTTGAGAACGATGATTTGTCATATATTAGGAAAAATCTCCAATTCTAGAAAGCCTTGAGATATATATCAGTGACATAAAGGTACAAACTTTGGTCAAAGAATGACTAGCTCACTATTATCTTAGGAGAGGCGTCAGCTCTAATGACCACACAGGGAAAAATTTTTTCATAATTTTCTTTCAGGATTGCATAGCCAGACTTTTTTTTTTTTAAGTGTAATTTTAAAAATCTTCAGAAATACCTCTGCATGCTAAGCAAAGACTACTTCTACTAGTGGGAGGCCCAATAAAAATTAGTTATTAGAAATTTGACCTGCTGTGGTATATAAAAATTGGTTAAAAAGTGTATACTGCGAAATTTTGACACAGAGAATTTTGTTTTGTTTCCCCAAATGTGTGCAATTACCAATGTCTCCAGGAATTAGCCTAAAAAAGTGTTTCAGGTGCCTCAAAGTTCATTCAGATATCAAAAGAAAATGAAGTCCTTTGATTAAAAATACTATTTTCTTAGTTTACCAAGAATGTAAAAGTGGAAGCCAAGCATCTCCACGGTTTATTATCAGATTCATTTGTGTTTATTTATTTATTTAGTAATGAGAACATTTAATATGCTATTTATCCTCTAAATTTTTAAGTGTACAATACAGTATTGTTAACTATAGACAATGCTGGACAGCAAATCTCTGGAATTTATTCATCTTGTGTAACTGAAGCTTCAAAATGGGAAGATGCTCCTCATCATTTTTTAGTCTTCTTAGTGACGTGTTGAAAAGGAAGAGCTTTTTGGAATCCAAGGACTAGAATAAGCCTTTTATTACCTATTTAGTATTTCAAGATTTAAGTTCTTAATTGAGCTTTGCTTTCTTCTTTGTCCAATTTTTTTTAATTTTTATTTTTTTAATTTTTATTATTTTGTTTTTTGAGACAGAGTCTCGCTCTGTCGCCCAGGCTGGAGTGCTGTGGCGGGATCTCGGCTCACCGCAGGCTCTGCCTCCCGGGTTCATGCCATTCTCCTGCCTCAGGTTCCCGAGTAGCTGGGACTACAGGCGCCCGCCACCACGCCCAGCTAATTTTTTTGTATTTTTAGTAGAGACGGGGTTTCACTGTGTTAGCCATGATGGTCTCGATCTCCTGACCTCATGATCCGCTCGTCTTGGCCTCCCAAAGTGCTGGGATTACAGGGGTGAGCCACCATTCCCGGGCTTCTTTGTCAAATTTTGTTGGCTCTGTTGGAAGTATTACATGCATTGATAAATGTAACACTTGAAGCAAAGCTTGTTACATTAAACTTTTTTTAATATGACAAAATATGCATTTGTAGTATATAACATGAAGTTTTGAAGTATATATACATTGTGGAATGACTAAATCTAGCTATTTAAGATATGTATTATTTCACATAGCTATAGTTTTTGTGGTAAGATACTTAATATCCATTCTCAGCATTTTTCAAGAATACAACATATTGCCATTGACAATAACCTCCATATTGTACAATAGCTCTCATGAACTTATTCCTCTTATATAACTGAAATTTTAAATTTTAATCCTTTGAATATCTCCTTAACCCGAAACTCCAACCATTCTAGTCTGGTAACCATCATTCTACTCTCTATTTTTATGAGATCAACTTTTTTAGATTCCCCCTATGAGTGAGATCATGCAGTATTTGTCTTTTTGTGTATATGTATAGCTTTTCTTTATATGTATAGCTATATATATATGTGTGTGTGTGTATATATATATATACGCATATATGTGTATATATATGTATATATATGTACATATATAAACACACATATATATGCGTCTATATATACGTATATATATACACACATATATACGTATATACATACGCATATATATATACACACACACATATATATACGTATATACACACACATATACGTGTATATATATACACACACACACATATATATACGTATATATATATATATATATACGTACATATATATATATATATATATACACACACACACCCAGTTGTGGGATTGCTGGAAAATACGATAGTTTTATTTTTAAGGTCTTAAGACACCTCTATACTGTTTTCCATAATGACTGAACTAACTCACATTGCCACCAACAGTCTACAAGAGTTTCCTTTTCTCCTCATCTACACCAACACTTGTTATCTTTTTCTTTATATTTATAATGGCCATTCTAACAGGTGTGAGCAGGTATTTCATTGTGATTTCTTTTTTTTTGTTCTGCTTTTTTTTTTTGTTTTGGAGACGGAGTCTCGCTCAGTCACCCAGGCTGGAGTGCAGTGACACGATCTCAGCTCACTGCAAGCTCCACCTCCCGGGTTCACGCCATTCTCCTGTCTCAGCCTCACAGGTAGCTGGGACTACAGACACCCACCACCATGCCAGGCTAATTTTTTTGTATTTTTAGTAGAGACGGGGTTTGACTGTGTTAACCAGGATGGTCTGGATCTCCTGACCTTGTGATCTGCTCGTCTCAGCCTCCCAAAGTGCTGGGATTCCAGACGTGAACCACCGCGCCCGGCCTTTCGTTGTGATTTCCATTTTAACTTCCTTGATATTTAGTGATATTGAGCATTTTTCCATCTATCTGCTGGGCATCTGTATGTCTTTTGAGAAATGTTTATTCAGGTGATTTGTCCATTTTTAATCCAGTTATTTGGTTTTTGTGCTATTGTTTTACAGATTTTAGATATTAACCTTTTATCAGATGGATAGTGTACATGTATTTACTCCCTTTCTGTAGGCTCTCTCTTCACTCTGTTTACTTTGCTGTACAGAAGCTTTTTAGTTTGGTAAAATCCCATTTGTCCACTTTTTCATGTGTTGCCTATACTTTTGAGATCATGTCCAAAGTCATTACCCAGACCAATTTAATGGCTTTTCCCCATTGTTTTCTTCTAGTGGTTTTATAGTTTTGGATTTTATATTTACGTTTTAAATCCATTTTCGGCTGATTTTTTTTGTATATGATGAAATATAAGGGCCTAATCTCATTCTTCCACATGTGGATATTCAGGTTTCCTAGCACTATTTACTTATTATTTTTTTTCTTCCCAACTTTATTTTAGGTTCAGTGGGTATATATGTAGGTTTGTTACATGAGCACATTGTGTGTTGTGGGGATTTGACATACAGATAATTTTGTCATTCAGATAATCAGCACAGTACCTGTTAGGTAGTTTTTCAATCCCAGACTCCAACCTCACGTAGGCCTCTATGTCCATTGTTCCCTTCTTTGTATCTTTATGTACTAATGTTCAGCTCCCACTTACAACTGAGAACATTTGGTATTTGGTTTTCTGTTCCTACGTTAGTTTACTTAGGGTAATGGCTTCCAGGTCCATTCATGTTGCTGCAAAGAACACAATTTAATTGTTTTTCCTGGCTCCATAGTATTCCATGGTGTATATGTACCACATTTTCTTTATCCAGTCCACTATTGATAAGCATCTAGGTTGATTTCATGTCTTTGCTATTGTGAATAGCCCAGAACCATTTATTGAAGATAGAATTCTTTCTCCTTTGCTTGTTGTTGGCACCTTTGTTGAAAATTACTTGGGAATTAATGCTTGCATTTATTTCTGCTCTCTCTTTTCTCTTACGTTGGGTTATAGGTCTATTTTTACATGAATGTCATATGGTTTTGATTATTATAACTTTGTAGTATATTCTGAAGCCAGGCAGTGAAATTCTTCAAGCTTTTTAAAACATTTTTGTGGGTAGGTTTACATATTTATGCCAGCTTTATTCATTTTGGTGAAGATAACTTTGAATATTTGGGATTTTTTGTGGTACCATAAAAATTTGGGGAGTTTTTGTTTTTCCATTGCTGTGAAGAATGTCATTGGTATTTTCATAGGGTTGGCATTAAATCTGTAGGTTATTTTGAGTAGTATACATATTGTAAC
The DNA here is from genome assembly GCF_006542625.1 of Nomascus leucogenys. NCBI lineage: Eukaryota > Metazoa > Chordata > Mammalia > Primates > Hylobatidae > Nomascus > Nomascus leucogenys. Next base: position 99,887,291 of record NC_044395.1, read on the forward strand.
AATATTAGTTCTTCCAATTCATTAGTGTGGCATGCCTTTCCATTGATTTGTGCCTTCTTCAATTTATTTCATCAATGATTTATAGATTTCAGTGTACAGATTTTTACCTTAGTGGTTAAATTTATTCTGAAGTATTTTATTTTTTTTGTAGCAATTTTAAATAGTATTGTTTTCTTGATTTTTTTTAGATAGCTCTTAGTGTATGTAAACGCTATTGATTTTTGTATGCTGATTTTGTGTTTTGCAACTTTGCTGAATTTGTTTAGTAGTTCTGTTTTTTGATGGAGCCTTTGGGGGTTTTCTGCATATAAGGCCATGTCATCTGCAAACAAGCAATTTAACTTCTTCTTTTCTGATTTTCTTTCTTTCTCTTGACTGATTGCTCTGGCTAGAACTTTCAGTACTATGTTGAACAGAAATGGCAGGAGTATGCATCTTTGCTTGTTCTGAATTTAGAGAGAAGTTTTTCAACTTTTTCTTGCTGAATACAATATTAGCTGTGGATTTGTCATATATGGCTTTTATTGTGTTGAGGGATATTCACATACCAAATTTGTAGAGAGTTTTTATCATGAAAGAATGTTCTTATTGAATGATTTTTCCTGAATCTCGTGAGATGATCATATGGATTTTGTCCTTCATTCTGTAATTGTGATGTATCTCAATTATTGATTTACATATGTTGTACCATCTTTACACATTTGTGGGATGAATCTCATTTTATGGTGGTTAATGATCTTTTTTTAAAGTGCTGTTTAATTTGACATGCTACTATTTTGTTGAAGATTTTTGCACCTCTGTTCATCAGGCATATTGGCCTGTAGTTTTTTGTGTTTTTACTTCATTTTTGTGTGTGTGGTACTGTTCTTTTCGGGCTTTGATATAAGTGTAATGCAGGCCTCAGAAAATGAGGTTGGGAGCAATCTGTCCTCCTCAATTTTGTGAAAGTTTTTTAGAAGAATTGGTATTACATTTTCTTTAAATGTTTGGTACACTCAGCAGTGAAGCTATCTGGCCTTGAATTTTTCTTTGATGGGAGACTTAATTATGATTCAATCTCCTCACTAATTATTGGCCTGTTCAGGTTTTCTTTTTCTACATAATTTAATCTTATCAATAAATGTAGCTATTTCTCCTAGGTAATCCAGCTGTTGATGCTACTCTTTTTAATTTTTCAGTACAATATATTCCATACTTGTATAAATACTGAGTACTTAAAGAACATGCTCTTCCCACAGGACGTTCAAGTCAGACAGAACTTACTATAATGGCATTTTTTTTCCCCAAAGCTATGTCTTCACATCCTATACTGATTCAGTTGCCAAGCTGGTACTTCATGCCAAACAATTAGTTATACAGTGATGTAGTTTGGCCATATGTCTTTGCCCAAATCTCATATTGAATTATAATCCACAATCCTGGAGGTGGGGCCTAGTGGAAGGTGTTTGGATCGTGAGTGGATCCCTCATGGCTTGGTGCTGTCTTAATGATAGTGAGTTCTCATGAGATCTGGTCATTTAAAAGTGTGTGGCACCTCCCCACTATCCTCTTCACTCTCTCTCGCTCCTGCTTTTACCATGTGAGTTCCTCCTCCTGCTTCAACTTCTGCCATAAGTAAAAGCTTCTTGAGGGCTTCCCTGAAGCAGATGCTGGTGCCATGCTTCCTCTAAAGCTGCAGAACCAGGTTCTTTATAAATTACCCAGTCTCAGGTATTTCTTTTTCTTTTTATTTGGTTTTGAGAAGGTGTCAGTTCTGTCACCCAGGCTGGAGTGCAGTGGCACGATCTTGGCTCACAGCAACCCCCCACCTCCCGGGTTCAAGCAATTCTCCTGCCTTAGCCTCCTGAGTAGCTGGGATTACAGGCACCCTCATCCACGCCCAGCTAATTTTTGTATTTTTAGTAGAGAAGGGTTTTCACAGTGTTGGTCAGGACGGTCTTGAACTCCTGACCTCGTGATCCACCCATCTTGGCCTACCAAAATGCTGGGATTACAGGCATGAGCCACTGCACCTGGCCATCAGGTATTTCTTCATAGCAGTGTAAGATTGGCCTAACAAAAAAAAATAGTACCCTGGCGGGAGGTTCCAAGATGGCTGAATAGGAACAGCTCTAGTCTACAGCTCTCAGCATGAGCGACACAGAAGACAAGTGATTTCTGCATTTCCAACTGAGGTACTGGGTTCATCTCACTGGGACTTGTTGGACACTGGATGCAGGACAGTGGGTACGGCCCACAGAGGGTGAGCCGAGGCAGGGCGAGGCAGCGCCTCACCCAGGAAGTGCAAGGGGTTGGGGAATTTCCTTTCCAAGACAAGGGAAGCCATGACAGATGGCACCTGGAAAATCAGGTCACTCCCACCCTAATACTGCACTTTTCCAACGGTCTTAGCAAACAGCACACCAGGAGATTATATCTTGCACCTGGCTCAGAGGTTCCCACGCCCACGGAGCCTTGCTCACTGCTACCACGGCAGTCTGAGATCGAACTGCAAGGTGGCAGCAAGGCTGGGGGAGGGGCATCCACCATTGCTGAGGCTTGAGTAGGTAAACAAAGTGGCCTGGAAGCTCGAACTGGGCAAAGCCCACCAAAGCTCAAGAAGGCCTGCCTCTCTAGACTCCACCTCTGGGGGCAGGGCATAGCTGAACAAAAGGCAGCAAAAACTTCTAAAGACTTAAATGTCTCTGTCTGACAGCTTTGAAGAGAATAGTGGTTCTCCCAGCAGGGAGTGTGAGATCTGAGAACAGACAGACTGCCTCCTCAAGTGGGTCTCTGACCCCTGAGTAGCCTAACTGGGAGGCACCTCCCAGTAAGGGACAACTAACACCTCATATGGCCGGGTGTTCCTCTGAGATGAAGCTTCCAGAGGAACGATCAGACAGCATCTGCCGTTCTGCAATATTTGCTGTTCTGCAATATTGGTCATTCTGCAATATTGGCTGTTCTGCAATATTGGCTGTTCTGCAATATTGGCCGTTCTGCAATATTTGCTGTTCTGCAGCCTCTGCTGGTGATACCCAGGCAAACAAGGTCTGGAGTGGACCTCCAGCAAACTCAGACAGACCTGCAGCTGAGAGGCCTGTTAGAAGGCAAACTTACAAACAGAAAGGACATCCACACCAAAGGACCATCTGTATGTCACCATCATTGAAGACAAAAGGTAGATAAAACCACAAAGATGGGGAGAAACCAGAGCAGAAAAGCTCAAAATTCTAAAAATCAGAGCATCTCTTCTCCAAAGGAACATAGCACCTACCCCGCAATGGAACAAAGCTGGACGGAGAATGACTTTGATGAGTTCAGAGAAGAAGGCTTCAGACGATCAGTAATAACAAACTTCTCCGAGCTAAAGGAGGAAGTTTGAACCCATCGCAAAGCAGCTAAAAACCTTGAAAACAAATTAGACAAATGGCTAACTAGAATAAACAACATAGAAAAGACTAAATGGCCTGATGGAGCTGAAAACCAAGGCACAAGAACTACATGACGCATGTACAAGATGCATTAGCCAATTCGATGAACTGGAAGAAAGGGTATCAGTGATGGAAGATCAAATGAATGAAATGAAGTGAGAAGAGAAGTTTAGAGAAAAAAGAGTAAAAAGAAATGAACAAAGCCTCCAAGAAATACGGGACTATATGAAAAGACCAAATCTATGTCTGACTGGTGTACCTGAAAGTGATGGGGAGAATGGAAGCAAGATGGAAAACACTCTGCAGGATATTATCTAGGAGAACTTCCCCAATCTAGCAAGGCAGGCCAACGTTCAGATTCAGGAAATACAGAGAGCACTACAAAGATACTCCGGGAGAAGAGCAACTCCAAGACACGTAATTGTCAGATTCACCAAAGTTCTAATGAAGGAAAAAATGTTAAGGGCAGCCAAAGAGAAAGGTCGGGTTACCCACAAAGGGAAACCCATCAGACTAACAGCTGATCTCTCGGCAGAAACTCTACAAGCCAGAAGAGAGTGGGGGCCAATATTCAACATTCATAAAGAAAAGAATTTCCAACCCAGAATTTCATATCCAGCCAAACTAAGCTTCATAAGTGAAGGAAAAGTAAAATCCTTTACAGACAAGCAAATGCTGAGAGATTTTGTCACCACAAGGCCTGCCTTAACAAGAGCTCCTGAAGGAAGCAGTAAACATGGAAGGGAACAACCGGTACCAGCCACTGCAAAAACATGCCAAATTGTAAAGACCATCGAGGCTAGGAAGAAACTGCATCAACTAACGAGCAAAATAACCAACTAACATCATAATGACAGGATCAGATTCACACATAACAATATTAACTTTAAATGTAAATGGGCTAAATGCTCCAATTAAAAGACACAGACTGGCAAACTGGATAAGGAGTCAGGACCCATCAGTGGGCTGTATTCAGGAAACCCATCTCACATGCAGAGACACACACAGACTCAAAATAAAGGGATGGAGGAAGACCTACCAAGCAAATGGAAAACAATAAAAGGCAGGGGTTGCAATCCTAGTCTCTGATAAAATAGACTTTAAACCCACAAAGATCAGAAGAGACAAAGAAGGCCATTACATAATGGTAAAGGGATCAATTCAATAAGAAGGCTAACTATCCTAAATATATATGCACCCAGTACAGGGGCACCCAGATCAATAAAGCAACTCCTTAGAGACCTACAAAGAGACTTAGACTCCCACAGAATAATAATGGGACACTTTAACATCCCACTGTCAGTATCAGACAGATCAGGAAAAAGAGAGTTAACAAGGATATCCAGGACTTGAACTCAGCTCTGCACCAAGCAGACCTAATAGACATCTACAGAACTCTCCACCCCAAATCAACAGAATATACATTCTTCTCAGCACAACATCGCAGTTATTCCAAATTGACTACATAGTTGGAAGTAAATCTCTCCTCAGCAAATGTAAAAGAACAGAAATTATAACAAACTGTCTCTCAGACCACAGTGCAATCAAACTAGAACTGAGGAGTAAGAAACTCACTCAAAACCACTCAACTACATGGAAACTGAACAACCTGCTCCTGAATGACTACTGGGTACATAACAAAATGAAGGCAGAAATAAAGATGTTCTTTGAAACCAATGAGAACAAAGACACAACATACCAGAATCTCTGGGACACATTCAAAGCAGTGTGTAGAGGGAAATTTATAGCACTAAATGCCCACAAGAGAAAGCAGGAAAGATCTAAAACTGACACCCTAACATCACAATTAAAAGAACTAGAGAAGCAAAAGCAAACACATTCAAAAGCTAGCAGAAGGCAAGAAATAACTAAGATCAGAGCAGAACTGAAGGAAATAGAGACGCCAAAAACCCTTCAAAAAAATCAGTGAATCCAGGAGCTGGTTTTTTGAAAAGATCAACAAAATTGATAGACCGCTAGCAAGACTAATAAAGAAAAGAGAGAAGAATCAAATAGATGCAATAAAAAAATGATAAAGGGGATATCACCACCGATCCCACAGAAATACAAACTACCATCAGAGAATATTATAAACACCTCTATGCAAATAAGCTAGAAAATCTAGAAGAAATGAATAAATTCCTGGACACATACACCCTCCCAAGACTAAACCAGGAAGAAGTTGAATCCCTGAATAGACCAATAACTGGCTCTAAAATTGAGGCAATAATTGATAGCCTACCAAGTAAAAAAAGTTCAGGACCAGGCAGATTCACAGCCAAATTCTACCAGAGGTACAAGGAGGAGCTGGTACCATTCCTTCTGAAACTATTCCAATCAATAGAAAAACAGGGAATCCTCCCTAACTCATTTTATGAGGCCAGCATCATCCTGATACCAAAGCCTGGCAGAGACACAACAAAAAAAGAGAATTTTAGACCAATATCCCTGATGAACATCGATGCAAAAATCCTCAATAAAATACTGGCAAACCGAATCCAGCAGCACATCAAAAAGCTTATCCACCATGATCAAGTGGGCTTCATCCCTGGGATGCAAGGCTGGTTCAACATATGCAAATCAATAAATGTAATCCAGCATATAAACAGAACCAAAGACAAAAACCACATGATTATCTCAATAGATGCAGAAAAGGCCTTTGACAAAATTGAACAACCCGTCATGCTAAAAAACTCTCAATAAATTAGGTATTGATGGGATGTATCTCAAAATAATAAGAGCTATCTATGACAAACCCACAGCCAATATCATACTGAATGGGCAAAAACTGGAAGAATTCCCTTTGAAAACTTGCACAAGACAGGGATGCCCTCTCTCACCACTCCAATTAACATAGTGTTGGAAGTTCTGGCCAGGGCAATCAGGCAGAAGAAAGAAATAAAGGGTACTCAATTAGGAAAAGAGGAGGTCAAACCCAGGAGAGGGGGGTTGCAGTGAGCTGAGATCATACCACTGCACTCCAGCCTGGGCACCAGAGCGAGACTCCATCTCAAAAATAAAATTAAAAAAGGGAAACAGAGCATAAAAGTTTGAAAAATTTCCAACCTAGCCATGTGATAAAGAAAAAGCTGTTTTGGGAGAGGAATTAAAGCAGGTTGTAGAGCCACCACTTGCCAGAGTTATTTGAATTGCTAAAAGGGAACCAAGTGCTAAATATCAAAGACAATGGGGAAATGGCCTTGAAGGCATTTCAGAGAACTTTGTGGCAGCCCCTCCCATCACAGGCCCAGAGAAAAGAATGATTTGGGGGCCAGGCCTAAGGCCCTGCTGCCCTGTGCAGCCTCAGGGCACTGCTTCCTATATTCTGGCCACTCCAGCTCCAGCTAGGGCTCAAATGGGACCCAGGTACAGCTTGAGCTGCCACTTTGGAGAATACAAGCCATAAGCCTTGGTGGTTTCTACATAGTATAAAGCCTGTGGATACAGAGTGCAAAAGTTAGGAAGCTTGGCCTCTGCCTAGATTTCAGAAGATGTTTGGAAAAGGCTGGATGCCCAGACAGAAGCCTGCTTCAGGGACAGAGCCACCACAGAAATCCCCGACTTGGGCATTGCCAAGGGGAAATGTGGGGCTGGAGTCCCCACACAGAGAATCCATTGGAGTACTGCCTAGTGGAGCTGTAAGAAGGGGTCACCACCCTCCAGATCTGAGAATGGTAGATTCCCCAGCAGCTTGCACCCTGTGCCTGAAAAAGCAGCAGACACTCAACAACCTGTGAGAGCAGCCTTGGGAGCTGAACCCTGCAAAGCCACAGAGACAGATCTGCCCAAGGTCTAGGGAGGCCAACCCTCATACCAGTGCGCTTTGGATGTGGGAAATAGAGTCAAATGAGACTAGTTTTGAGCTTTAACATTCAATAACTACCCTGTTAGGTTTTGGGTTTGAATGGGGCCTGTAACCCTTTCTTTTGGTCAATCTCTCCCTTCTGAAATGGGAATGCTTACCCGATACCTATACCTTCCATTGTATCTTGGAAGTAACCAACTTGTTTTTGATTTTACAGGCGCATAGGTAGAAGAGACTTGCCTTGTCTCAGATGAGACTTTAGACTTTGGACTTTAGAGTTAACACTAGAATGAGTTAAGACTTTGGAGAGTGTTGGGAAGACAGGATTGTATTTTGCAATGTGAGAAGGACATGAGATTTGGGAGAGGCCAGGGGCAATTTGACATAATTTGAATATTTGTCTCAAATGTCATATTGAAATGTAATCCCCAATGTCGGAGGTGGGTCCTGGTAAGAAGGGTTTGGATCGTGGGAGCAGATTCCCCATGAATGGCTTCGGCCATCTCCTTGGTGATAAGTGAGCTCTCGTTCTGAGTTTACATGAAATCTGGTCATTTAAGAATATGGGGCACCTCCTCCTGCAATCTCTCGTTCTTGTTCCTGCTTTTACCATGTGAAGTGCCTGCTTCTGCCTTGCCTCCTGCCATGACTAGAAGTTTCCTGAGGCCTCCCCAGAAGCAGATGCCACTGTGCTTTCTGAAAAGTTTACAAAACCATGAGCCAATTAAACCTCCTCTCTTATAAATCACCAGTCTCAGATAGTTCTTATAGCAATATAAAATGGAATAATACATTAAATAAAATATATCCCAAGAATGAACCTATCACATACAGTATAACAAATTATCATTACTTCTTACCTGTACCTCCTTAAATAGCTGCTTAACCCCAAGAAATTTGGTGAATTTATTTTCCAATAATTGGTTAATATACAACCTTCAGTGGAGAAGCTACCAGTTTTCCTGATTTACTATTGAACTATTAGGCTAGTATGTGCAGTTTCCTAATATTTTAACTTAAATTGAATGGCAAAGTAAGTAGTAATTTATAATTGAATTTTAGCTACAGCAAAACCATAGTACAAATCCAGGTCATGAACTATAGAATATAATTAACTAATAAATGTATAAATGATCATATTTAGGTAAATTGAGGTAAATCAAATGCTAAAAAATTGGGCTGTCCTTTTTTTTTTCCAAAAAAACCTATATCTAGTTCACTTATACTGTTTTTGACTAATGCATCACTGCATTTCACATCTTTATCTCTGCAATTCATAAGATGAAAGTCCATTTATAGCACAAAATAATGGGTACATTTTACCTCTAATTAAGATTACTCATCAGTTCACACCCACCATAAATTCTACTGTGCTTTTAATTCATTACCACTTACTTTAATATACCCAGTTTAATGCCAGAAATTATGCCATCATAAGCAGAGCTACACTGAAATAATTTGGTCTTCTTAAAGAAAAAAGTCAGAACATTTTTTAAATATCTGGAAACTTGTATAGTGTATGGTTAATAATACACATGTATAAAAACATATTCTCCATCTAACATTAAATCTTAGTTGTTGTCATTATGCAATCCAATGAGACTGAGAAAAATACGTTTGCTGGCCGGGCACGGTGGCTCAACGCCTGTAATCCCAGCACTTTGAGGGGCCAAAGTGGGTGGATCACCTGAGGTCAGGAGCTCGAGACCAGCCTGGCCAACATGGTGAAACCCCATCGCTACTAAAAACAAAACAAAACAAAAATTAGCCGGGCGTAGTGGTGGGCGCCTGTAATCCGAGCTACTTGGGAGGCTGAGGCAGGAGAATTGCTTTAACCTGGGGGGCAGAGGTTGCAATGAGCTGAGATGGCGCCATTGCACTCCAGCCTGGGTAACAAGAGTGAGACTCGGTCTCAAAAAAAAAAAGAAAGAAAGAAAAGAAAAGATGTTTACCTTCCTTCTGAAAGGAAATTTGTTTCAGCTTCAATATTCTATTGATAGGGACATAATAAATAGCCGATATATTTCAATGCTCCAAAATACAGAAATAGAATTCCCTATTTTTTTATCCTAAGTTTTATCCCCTTCCAAAATGACGAAATAATTTGTACACGCATTAGCCTTCCAGTCATATTGAAGAATAAGTACAAATGAGCATGGGACCGATCTCTCAGCCTCTTCAGAAGGTAATTCTTAAATGGATATTCTCTGAAGGTGTGCTTACTAAGTAAAATGCTTCTTGATTTAGACTAAAATTCTCTGGTAATATTGGGAGGAAGATCATAAAGTGATGCCTGCATGTCTCCAACCCAACTTAGTTCACAATTTAGCTTCATTAGCATCCTATAATGGAGCTTCTCTAAATTCTGCTGTTTGTGGATTAGGGCAAATTACAATGAACTTTCAGCCCAAGTAGTAGTTCAGAGATCCTTTCCCATCTCAAGAAAAGGTTAGCACAGTTTCCTGTAAGTCTAACAATATTATATACACTGTGAATTATTCCTAACAAGATGACTAACATATAATTGTCACAGCATATGTTTTATGCAAAAAAGACTTTGGAACAGCTGGGCGCAGTGGCTCACGCCTGTAATCCCAGCACTTTGGGAGGCTGAGGCAGGCGGATCATGAGGTCAGTATATCGAGACCATCCTGGCCAACATGCTAAAACTCTGTCTCTATTAAAAATACAAAAATTAGCTGGGCATGGTGGCATGTGCCTGTAGTCCCAGCTACTTGGGAAGCTGAGGCAGGAGAATCACTTGAACCTGGGAGGCAGAGGCTGCAGTGACCCAAGATTGTGCCACCGCACTCCAACCTAGGCAACAGAGCGAGGCTCGTCTCAAAAAACAAAAACAACAAAAAAAAGGACTTTGCAAAAAGTTGCTTTATGCATTCAATGACATTAAAATAAAAATTGAGAGAGTACCTGTGTATAAGTGTGTGCTTGTACTTGTGGGTATGTAGTTGGAGGAGGTTGCATACTCCCAGAAACATATAGACACATTTAGACATATTGATAAGTATTTCCTTTAAAAAACTATATACAATGATATACATACATATGTACATATATACAAGGATGTATATAATTTCAATAAGAGGACTGCCTTTGGAAGTTGGGAACAGATTTGATTTCTTCCTCAAGGACAGTGGAAGCGCAGGTCTCTCTGAATATTCAAACCTTAGCAGAACATCTCTGAACATTCAAACTTCATTTGAATATGGCTGGCTGCTAAAGTTTGAATGTGCCCTTGATCTTCTACTATGAAAATCAAGGATGTACAGATGTATATATACATGTATTATATGTGTTTAATGTGGTTGTCATCGGAGTGGAATGTCTATATACATTTATATGTATATATACAATGACATATATTACACATGTACATATCTACATCCTTGATCCTCATAGTAGAATAAGAAACTGGAGAAAGCAACAAGGGGTAGCTTGGTTTTGAGATGAACCTTTAAGGCTGTGCAGAAGTTTTATAGGCAATGACGAGCATAAGAATCAGGATTCTAAAATTAGCCCTTCAAGATTTCCATCCTCTTGTTATTCAATCAATTAACAAGGTGTTGCAGTGAAGGAATTTTACAGGTGTAATTGAAATCCGTCAGTTGACCTTAAACTACTGGAGATTATTTGAATATGGCTGGCTGCTAAAGTTTGAATATTCCCTCCAAAACTTATGTTGAAATTTAATTGCCATTATGACTGTATTAGGAAGTGGGACTATTAAAAGGTGATTAAGCCATGAAGACTCCATCCTCATGAATGAATTAATGTGGTTGTCATGGAAGTGGGATGTTATAAAAGCGAGTTCAGTTCTGTCTCTCACTCTTGCACTCCCTTGCCCTTCCACCTTCCACCATGGCATAATAAAGCACAAAGGACCACACCAGACACTGGTACCATGTTCTTAGGCTTCTCAGATTCCAGAACTATGAGCCAAATAAACTTCTATTGTTTATGAATTAACCAGCCTCAGGTACTCTGTTATAGTGGCAAAAAAATGGACTAAGACACTGATGCAATGAGGTGACATCTTTACAAGCAGAATTTTCTTTTGCTGAAGGCAGAAAAAGCCAGAGAGATATGCACATCCATTGTCTTTGTGGGAGAAATCAAATAAATATGTTTTAAAATTTCAAGGGGCAGCCTACAAAAGCTGAGAGCAGCCCCCACCAACAGCCAGCAAGAAAACGGCTAACAGCTGTAAGGTAATTAAACATTTCAACAACCAGTGAGTTTGGAAGAGGATCCAGACCCTCAGATGGGGACTGCAGCCCTGGCAACACTTTTATTCAGCCAGTCTCTGAGACCTAAACAGAGAATCCACATAACCATGACCAGGCTCTTGACCCATGGAAAACATGAGATAATAAATGTGTTGTTTTAAGCTGCTGAGTTTGTAGTGATCTGTTATGATAGCAGTAGAAAACTAATACAAAAACTAATATAAAAAACTAATACTAAAACTCACAGAAGTTTACAATGAAAGAAATTTCTAAATTTGAAGTTAGGTGAGGGCTGCAGCTTCTCGTAAGTTCTCAGTCAGTGAACAAAGAGAGAAAACAGACTCGATATGAATGAGTGCTCATAGGCATTATGTTTGTAATTTTCTCATGACTTTAATTCTTACAAACTGCAAGGTGTTTTTTTGGTTTTTTTTGCCAAGAAGATACTGAAATTCAAAGACTTTATTTAATAAGCCTCTAAATCAACAGTGGTAGAACCTAGGGAATATGAGATTATAATCTTATTATGTATAATTTCAAATCTGAACCTGTAGTTCATTATTCTCTATTACCTCCTTCTAGCCTCTGTTCATTGGGACTCTGTGAACTGAAGTTTTAACAAGTACCAAATACATAGTTTGATTTAAAGAACGAACACCTTTCCTTTAGCTGGCCTAAAGTTTTAGAAAACACAAGTACGTCAAAGAGAAGATATGCGGCAGTCATTAAAATTGACTAATGTTTCAGATGTGTGGCATTATTGCTGATGCATATGTCCAATAC